>NC_056739.1:1830533976-1830618976 GCF_019279795.1 Protopterus annectens
TGCCCCTCATCCCCATCATGTGTAATGACAAAACTACCACTCTTAATGGGTAACATGTCAGCTGTTAAATGCCTTAAATCTGTAAAATCCTTAAACACAGCCGCTTTGCCTTTGTTTCTCGCTCTAAAACAATCTGCTTCAGTGCAGTGGTGTTTGGTAAATCAACGGTGACATCTGTTGATGTACTAGCCAGTACTTCAGAAACAACCCTTCAAGGATCCTCTGTGGTTTGCTCAGCTCTCCTTTTTATTGTTGCTTTAACACTAAGACAGTCAGGCTTAACAGGGTCAGGTGCATGAAAGTGTGGAGTGCTTCTCTGCAAACTTTCACCTTCACTACCCCCCACAGTAATACATCTGCCCTTACACTTCTCCTTTTGCTTTAGGGAACAACACCAATATTTCCTATCACCAGCCTGTTTCTCTAAGTAATACACATAACCTTCAACCACCAGCATCCTCCTTCCTTTTTGTGAAATGACAGTATTGTATATCTCATGTAATCTTCCTGAGCCAGCACTCTCAGTATCTACTGCAGTAACCTGCCAAAAGAACACAACAGTGCGTACTGTAATTCAGTCTTACCTCCATAACATAAAATACAGCATTCCGAACATAATGTACTGTGCAATATCCTTATACAACAACGAGAAATGTACACACATCTGACTCCTACAGCAGCCACATTCATTTATTATACCTATAAATGCCGGGTACAGCAGCACTCGTGGGGTATTTACTGTACGTACATGTTACTGGTGGTACAATTATTGATGAACGTACAACGTCATTGCTAAAGATTTCACATTTTAGACATTCTAGGAACATGTAAGGCACTTGGTTGTCATTATCATGGCAATTGCAACCATTCAGATACACATACAATGCCAAGTATCACCTGTCCATTATGCTACTGTACCTGCGATGAACTCTGCATGGCTAGAAAGTATACTCCCACTGTGCAAACATAGGTTCTGCTATCTCCTCCCAGTCAACACGCTAACTTGCTCTCCAACATTTCAAACTGCTTACATGGATGTCAGAATATGTGCGACGTGCTATTTCGTCACTTGGTGGTTATCGAATGTACTTTAGCCGAATTTCTATTTAATGTTGGCATTTACTAAGTTGGCTGTTAGTGTTTCGACATTTGAAGTCGATAAACATGTGCATTCAAATATCTGTACTTCGGATGGCTTCAGTTCGATTAACTGATAGAAAACCCAGCTAAATATCTAGTTTACTCCCAGGGCCTTCCCAGAAAAGGGATCACTTTCTGCCCATTCTGACTATCACGGTAAGCAAATGCAATAAATATATGAATAAATAAAATAATAACTAATACTATGACTGTTCACATATATGGTATTGAACAATTAAATACTCAGCCTTCCATAAGTTAACCTATACTCAGTTTATAATAAAGCACAATGCTTATTCAACACTGACAAAATCATCATCTTACAGTATACCACATTGTCCTGCTTTTAAAAGCTGTTCTTAAACACATTTTGTGGGGCTGTAACTACAATGTTTCTTTGGAAACATTTACTACTAAACTTGCATGACATTTTAAATAACGAGGAGCCTTTAATGTGGGATCATTTAAACTTCACTATTCAGGACGATTCACCTTGATAGTCATTCTAAGTCACATACTGCTAATGTTTGTGAAGTTCTAGACTGGCACCCTAGATGTCAGAACATCAGATACTTCCACATTATCACCATTTTGATAGTTGCACTGATTTTTTCAGACCGAGTACTGGATTTGAGAGCATCAGTTATACCCACTAATAATCTAATGAGTGTCAAAGGATTATATCACTGGACCTGGATACTGTACATTTAGATGTGAGCTGTTGAATGAAGTCATCATGCAGGTTTGATTAACTCTGAATGTTTTAGAACTTATCAGCTTCTACTACAGATCCTTAATCAGTAGGGGTTACATGGTGATTAGTGGTCAGTTCATTGTCAAGATAGATTCCCAGTTCCCTGACAACTGGATCAATTTTCAGAGGTGTATGGTCAATGTGATAGTTACAAGAGGAGTCATGCTTGTTGAGGGAAAGAGTTATACATTTCTTGGCCTTTAATTTTAGCCCCTGGCTTTGAAACCAGCTATTTGTTTGGGACAGACACTCTTGGAGAACCAGGGCCTCCTTCAAGGGCCTCCTTATGATGGTCCCAAGTTTGCAGTCATCTGCAAATTTGGTCAGCTACAAACCCTTAGAATTAGCTTTGATTTCTGACAAATAAATGCCAGTGAGGAGTAGCCAATGGATTGACCCCGGGGATAGACTGCTAGTAATAGTTCTTTTGGAGGTAATAAAGCCACCCACTTTGATTTTCTCTATTCTGTTTGCAAGACAGTTTCCTATCCAATTAGTTGCATTTGTTTATTTATTTATTTATTTATCTGACATTTGTTTACCAGGAGTGTCTGACTGGACAGCTGGTGTCAATTTTCAGTGGAGGCCCAGGGAGAAAAACTTCTCTAGTAAAGTAGGTACAGCATTTAGAGATAAAGGTAACAAGGTACAGATATTATGAATGTAGAATCAGTTAACATCATACTACAAAGGTATAACAATGTTGAAATGAGATATTAGAACTCAGGAGATACATGACAAGCAGATTACATTGAGCTTAGTGTAAGGCAACAATAGAAGAATATAAGTATAATATTTACATATTTACAATGAGCATTTAGTAGCATTCACAAGTAGTTAGAGGAAGTGACCAATGTTAGCACGTCAGAATAGGATTCATAAGGGTTGGGAGGGTGGCCTAATGGTTAAGGTGCTTGCCTTACAAACACAAGGTGCAGGGTTTGAGTCTCACAAGGGATAACTGGCTAGGCTTAAAATGGCTTGTAAGGGCTGTTAGCTTAGTACTAACATATGAACCTATAAGGAGACAGTACTGCTGCTGTGTAGTGAGGGTTTAAGGTGGGCCATTGCAGTTGCATAGTCAGTTGGTGAGAATGTGTGCTTTCAGTAGTCTTTTGAAACTGGGTGTGTTATTTTGTAGTCTAATGTCAGGAGGAAGACTATTCCAGGTGTTAGCAACTTCATTAGGGAAGAGGGATTCCCCAGAATTATTTCTATATGGGATTTATTTATATCACGGCTTTATTGGTGGAGTGTGAATGTCTATTTGAAGTAAAGAAGTTTAGCAGTCCAGATAGGGCATTTTTTTTCTGGATAGTATAGTATTTGGTGTACTAGGTTGATTTGGTGGAAACATAATAGGTTGGGGAGCTTGAGCCAATGTAAAGTAAGTAGGGGTTGACAGTGGTGGGAACGAGATTTGGCATTGGTATCAAATCTGGCAATTTTGTGGTAACATGTAGATAGTTTGTTGAGGATGGTCTTATTTAGATTTGTTAGTATTGGACATGCATAAAGTAAGGTACCTAAGAGATGGGTTCTGGCTATAGCAGTTCTAGATTAGGAGGTAAGGTACTTTTTGGAGTGGTATAGGGTCCCCAGCTTTTTGTGTACTTTGGAGATAGTTAGGGATATATATTTGTTACATAGTTATAGTTACATAGCAATGATTGCCAAGTCTGGCATGGCACTGAATGCCTTTGCAAGGTGTAGATATTCAGTGATTACTGATTGTCTTTCATCAATTGCTACAGTAACTTTTTCAAACCGGGGTCCAGGAAAGTAAATATTTGTGGGAAGCAAGAGCCAGGGCATCATTATGGCTAGGCTTGTATAGGGCCTAGGGCCAATAGCCTAGTACCTACCTATGAACCTAAAGAAGTGAACCAGGTTTAGTAGACAGAATCACCCCTTCAAGAATCTGAACTGGTTTGGGTCAAGAGTCTGCAGGTTACCTATATCCTTATTTTTTTATTACATGATGATCCTTTCCATAGCTTTACAAATGAGAATAGTCAGGCTTATGGGCCTAACTTTAAATAATAAATGCTATTTCTCGACTCTTCCACATATCACCTAATCTTATTCTCTTTGCAGTCATAAGAGAGAGAGAGAGAGAGAGAGAAACAGAAAATAAATATTTCCTAAAACATAAACAAATGTAAAGCAAATCAAATTTAATTTAAAACAAATTGTGATAAATAAAATAATACAAACAATGCAAAATTTAAACCTTAAATGTAGAATTCCTAGGTTGTCTCTTAACAGCGGCACCAAGTCAGTAGCAGCTCCAAAAATTAAAATATTTCCCTTTTCTACTAACTTTAAATAATAAATACTACATTTCAGCTTCTACCCGCAGATCGCCTAGCCTTAATCTCTTTGCAGTCAGAGCAGAATACAGAAAATAAACATTTCCGAACTTGACCTAACTGCTTGCTTTTAAAACTTGAAAATAAAAGCACATTTAAAATGTAACAAATGTAAAGGAAAATAAATTTAAACTAAAAGAAATTATAAAAAATAAGAGCAAAGAATAAAAATAATCCAAAATTGTTAGGCTGAAATGTAGAATTCCAAAGTATTATCAAAAAGATTAAAATTTCATGCTTTTCTGCCGAGGTTGAATAATAAATGTTACTTCTCAGCTCCTTCCACAGATCACCTAGCCTTGATCTCTTTGCAGTCATAGCAGAGAACAGAAAATAAATATGTCTTGGCCTTCCCTAAATGCTTACTTTTAGAGTACTGCAACAATACTACTAAAGGGTCGATGGCTAGTAAAAAAAGAAGGAGTAAGAGGGGGAATTCTTGATGGGCTTCTTCTACTGAAACAGCATAATAATAAATGAATAATAAATGTTACTTCTCAGCTCCTTCCACAGATCACCTAGCCTTGATCTCTTTGCAGTCATAGCAGAGAACAGAAAATAAATATGTCTTGGCCTTCCCTAAATGCTTACTTTTAGAGTACTGCAACAATACTACTAAAGGGTCGATGGCTAGTAAAAAAAGAAGGAGTAAGAGGGGGAATTCTTGATGGGCTTCTTCTACTGAAACAGGAGAAGAAGAAGAAAAATAAATATGCTGGCCAAACATCATGATTTCAGAATCAGTATGCAGACACTTTAGAACATTGAAAAGCACAGACAGAAGTGAAGGTAGATAGTCTCAAGTAATCTTACCTATCAGATTTTTTGCAGCATTTAATCTAACATGAAAAATGGCTCACCTCCTCCAACAAAGTAATCTCTTGAAAGAGTCAACCAAATATTATTAGTGGTAGGCCTCATCTTATGAATCTCACAGTGAGCTGCCTGTAAAAGCTTATAAAGAAGTTACTGAAACTTGGCAGCCTGCACACCCATAATAAATAGTGGTAAGTCCATAGGAAGAAATATCCAAAGGTTGTTTCTTTTTTTTTCAGGACAACTGCAATTACTGCATATTTCCTGG
Source organism: Protopterus annectens (assembly GCF_019279795.1). Taxonomy (NCBI): domain Eukaryota; kingdom Metazoa; phylum Chordata; order Ceratodontiformes; family Protopteridae; genus Protopterus; species Protopterus annectens. The sequence goes on from NC_056739.1 coordinate 1,830,539,327, forward strand.
ATAGTGGAATAGCTTGCATAAAGCAAACACAATGGGAAAAAGAGATCACACTTATCAACATATTATTGCCCATATACATACAGATGTCTGCTGGCAAAGCCATCATATCCAGTGCCTTAACTATACAATATTTTTTAACTACATAGATACCACTTCTCACAACCATTCGTATTTGTCCTATACTGCCTTCATTAATGGTGATGATACATGTATGGATGCTTAGGAGAAGATCATTAGTGGGTTTACCAAACACCTCATGTAACTCCTCTGGGAGATAAGAAACCTAAAATGGCTTCAGTCAAAGACCTCTGTTCCAGTTTCTATGCTGCAAGAAATAATTCATCCATAAGCAAAATGGCAAATTATCCCATGCTTTTAGAAACTGAGCTGCACATTGCCATCACAGTTTCTCTAACTCAACCAAAGATCTACAGTTCAAAATCCAATGACTCTGTTTTTGCAATTATACACACTCTTCAGCTAAATGTTGAAGGTCTTAATGTTGCAGCAATGTGAGTCACTTCAAGTCTTGCTAAAACATATTTACAAGATGCATCATCAGCTTCCAGAATTGCCTGTGCAGTAGTCCCTTAATAGTATCATATAGTATATGCATTGCTATGGTTCGTCCAAATTGTATATCCTTAATGTCTGACTAGAGTTTTGCTTCTGTGAGTTGAAATACAAACCACATAATATATATGTGTAAAGCAGGATTTAACCTGCAGATGAAAAGAAGAATTTAATTGCATGAACCCTTAAGAACTAATTTATGTTATGACTTCTCCAGGATAGTTTTTATGAAGAAATTATAAGGCACAATTATTATCTGTAACAGTAACACAGCAGTAGAGCTTGTAATTCTAGAATACACTCTTGCGACATGCAAATTATGAGTGTAATACAGTGATATTTCTAGTTTATAAATGTGTTCATTTACCAGTAGAGACTACTGCGAAACTGAGGAATCTAGTCGAGCAGATGATCTTGATTTAATGTTAGCGTAACACTCTTCCTAAATAACAGCTTCTCTTTCCCAACAAATTGGATTTAATGACTGAGGAGGAAAACTAGCAAATTTGATCTAAAGATAGATGAGAAAGAACCAGGGCAAAAGTTAACAGACCCAAAAGTTAATAATTATTGAGCTAAACAACATTTAAAATTAGAAAACTTTGCCTGTGCCATTGATCAGATTTACATAATCTTTTTATCGGTTTACTATCATAATTTCGAAAATAAAAAAAAAAGTGTACTTATTAGCGAAGTGTTTCGCTGAAGGTACATAATTCCGAATGTTCCTAATGTCAAAAAACAGCTGTTAATATTGAAAATGTCGCTCACAACATTTTCGACACTTAACAGCAATTCTACCCTTCCCTTAACTCCCTAACTAGCTAGCCTAAAATCACATTTATGCAGGGGGGCAAGCCCCCCCCACCCCCCAACTTAATATTCCAACTCCTAGATCGCACTACAGTGAGGAAAGGGATGTATTTCCCTAACCGCACTGTACCACGATCCCTTTACACGAGTGAACGTTATAATTGCGAATGCATAGTCAATTCGCAATTATACTGTTCGTTCAGATAACCTACCGAAATATGAAGTATTCAAACATCTGTTGTTCGAATACTTCATAACCGTGCAATTGCATGGCGAAATTTTAATGGTAAACCAATGGTAGTTAACTGTGATTCAAAGACATGCAAATTAGCTGATAATGACGTCCTTCACCATCATGGCTCATGTGTCTCTGAAACACATTTTTTTCACATCATGGAAAAAGCATCTTGTTACTGCAGTTCCTGTCATGAGTGCAAGTGTTCATACTTAATCATTAGGCTTGTCTTTTACATAAAAAAATGTGAAAAAAAATGCAGCTCTTTATCTTTGCTTGCTAAACTTGTGTTTGCTGCAAAATAACAATAATATGTAGTTTTTGTTACTTTAGAATTAAAATGAGCTTGCTCCTTTTTAGTGAGCTTTTAGATCCATTTTATATTTAAGGAGTAGATATGCAACATATCATAACATTCCCATATAAGCATATAATAAAGCTCAAATCACAGCAGGATGTAAGGTCACTTCTTTGTGCCATGGTCGTCTAAACATAAGTTAAAACCTAGAAGGGGTAGATCAAATTGGTGGTATAATTCAGAGCACAATATGAGATATGAATATTATATTAAATGCAGAATGGGACCAGTAGCAACACAAACACATTCAACTAGAATTTTAATGTACATGACAAACTGAATAGAACTACATGAAAAAAATTTACAAAGATGGAACAAAGTGAGGAAAAAAGTATGCAAAAGGCAACTAAATGAGATTAAAAGCACACTATACAAATGAGGAAACAAATATCCTAATTGGTAGAATCAAATGTTTATAATCAATGTTAAAGACGGCTGGGTATTTTTACTGCCTGTGTCCAGCAGCTCAAAAAGCTACCAAATTAACTGAAAAATATGCCCACTTTCCCAGAATAACTACTTTAAAAATAATGTTATTACAGTTCAAATTCAATAACCTTATAGACTCGTATTTTAAAACATTTTTCTTCATGTAATATGGATGACACATTGCTGAATAGTTTGGGATGAGTGGGGGATGTCTGTTTTTTATCTAATCATTAATATGTGCCTCATTTGAAATAGTACAGATTATGAATCTGTGTCTTGCATTTAAGTAATTCCATTCTGATGTTCACATATACCGCTCATTGTGTTAATATTGTTTATGTTCATGCTGAAATTTCTTTCACTTCTGAATTGTTTCCATTGTAAGATTCCTAGGAAACCTGCTTTCAGTAATACATACTTTTCTGTCCAGGTTACAAACAGGGTTCCATCAGATACTGACACTGATTTTGTAAAATTTTCTTGTACTTTTAATGGGACTCACTCTATTGAATTTTTATTGATTCGTTTCTTATTTATAATATTTGTGATAATTGAAATATATTCATGGGAATGATGTGCTGGTGAAGTCTGCAAGAATCCTATCCATATTTTTTAATAGAATGGGGATACACTTTAAAACAACTTTTAGAAAGATCCCTTACAAGAAAAACTTGCCCCAAAAAGTCAAATAGGGAATATTGCTGTGGCTTCTATAGCTAAAATGCCTCAGTTTTTGTGATTCTGCAGCATGTGGAATTTTTTTTAGTGTGAATGACATGTTTAATTGCAACACAACTGTGTGATGCATGCTTCCTGATGCTGTAGCTGTTGCTTTTATATTAGAAAAAAAACCTCACAAATTGTCACAGTTACAAGAGTGATATAATTTAATACATCATTTAGAAAGGTCCATTGTAAGTAAAACATGATCCAACAAGCCAAATGGGGCATATAGTTGTGACTTTGTTGGCTACTGTAGTTTTAATGATGTCTTCTCTTTTTTGAGCCTGAGGCATGTGAAAAGAATTTTTGATACTAATGTCAGGTTTAATTGCAGTAGAGCATGTGTTATTTGTTTCCTAATGCAACAGCTGTGACAGCTTTTATGTTAGAAAAACTTCACACAAACTGTCACAGAGCATCTTCCTGATTTTATACACATTTTCACTAAAAATATTAACAGCACTCTTTGCATACATGGTACTATCTGTTGAAATTTTAAGAAAGTATTTTTTTTGTTATCACTGCACAAGTGAAGATTTGTATTAGGTTTTGAGACTGCTGACAGAAGTCTGGAGATATGTGAGCTTTAATGGCAGTTGTTGCTTCAGGTTATCCACATGCTGGTTGTTAATGATTGCCTTTGTATTCTTTAAATTGGAATCCCGTGAATAGTCTGTACACAGCTCTTAATATAGCTCTTTTGTATTTTAAGTATTCCTTCAGTTTTTATTCTGTCCCTTGCATTTGTGCTCAGATATCTGCTGCATCAATTTCTAATCTGAAGGTTCATTATGATATTTTACTTATTACCTTATTAAAATGTATAGGAACTCTATAAAGGTATGTACAGAAAAAAAGATTTCTACTAGAAGGAACAAAAAGGTAAAACCAAATGGCCACAGCTCATGGATTTCATACCATTCCAATCCAAAATGGAGTGGAAACTCATCATACTTGCTAAAGAAAAATTCCCCAATTCCAAAACCAGATTGACAACCAACTCTTTCATCAGACTACACCTTATTCATATCTGAACCTGAAAGCCAAAAATAGAGAGAAAATAAACAAATAGATTAAAAACATAAGAAATTAAAGAAAGAACTAAAGAAAGAAAGAAAGAATCTTGACACATTAGACTTTAGGAGCCCTACTGAATCTGTAATCTGGATAGACACAGCAATCAGATTAAAAAAATTGTGCCAGACAGGTGTTTTTCTTCTTGAATGCCTGCCTGGTAAGAATTACAGTAGTGGGTATAGGACTAGCTGACTTGGTAGTACAAGCAGGAAATATTATAGGGTAGGAAGTAAGGTAAATGAGTTTAAGGTAAGGGAATGGGCTCCAGTACATAAGGAATGGTAGATGAGGTAGTCAGTCTCTTTGGCATGGGTGTGTGTAGATACCTACCCACTTACCCTATGTCTGGTGAAATGCAGCCTGTCTTTATGGTGTAGTTTTATGGTTATAAAGTGAGTTCCACCTTTCTCTTCAGGTCAATATCTGGATTTAAATGAGGAGTGATCAGTGCTGGGCATGCTATTGGACATTTCTTCTTTGTTTTCCCATTAGAGGGAGCTGTATAAATCCAACTCTTGTGGGCATGCAGTCTGTGAATGCTGCCAGTTTCCCATCAGATAAATGTTATATAGTTTGCCTAGTGCTATTATTACATTTGTTAAAGATTCTGTTATTTGATTCAATATAATGCTTGTGGTCTGGCAATAAATAGTTGGTCAAAAGTCACATTGGTCTGTTTAGTGCGTCAAGGGTAAAAAGGTGTTCATGAACAAAATAAAGCTGCAGGCAGAACCTCTCTGTATACTATTCTTTCACTACAGCCCAGCATAAGTCATGACAATAATTTGATGTAAGGACCCTACATCTGACACAGAGTCAAAGTATTCTAAGACTGAAAAAACACACTTAATAAATAGTAAAGGAAGAAGTATCCAAGTAGAATCATCACCCACAGAAAAGCTGTTGTCATGGAAATGTTCCACATTCGAAGTATCAAAGCAGCACTTATATTGCCAAGACTCAAACCACCAAACATGGGATATAAAAAAGTATTATATAGCTGGCTTATGGTATCATGTCTTTTTTTTGTAGTCATATTGCCTACACTAGCAGTAGGGAGAAGGAGAAAGAGTGTACCATATAATATCCCAATTGAAAATAGGTACAAAGGCACTTGAAATGTATGTACATCCAGCCAAACCAATTAACATAAAATGTGTATACCAAATAGCAAAAGACATGTCCTGCTTCCAGTAGGAATGTAAGAAACTACTCAGAAACATGTTTAAAAAACAGAGAGTGAAAAAAAAATTAAAAAAATAAGCACATTGTCAAAGAAGCAGAGTAAAATCTATAGACTAAAGGGAGATCTAAGGTGTGTGTCCACTTTCTTTAAATTATTGGTGCCACTATTATGTTGGTCATATAGTTTGATTTTCTATCTACTAGAAAACTTCAACAATCACTTGTCATGAGGGGAGACTCAGAAAAGTATGTGAATGGATAAATAAAGTCTGAAAATATGTGCATAACACATAAAATAGGTACATCACGTGCTGGGTTAAATCATGCCTGGAAATATGCCTACTTGTCCAGAACAGGGATAACTGAGTGGACCCTTCTCACTGCGAGAGATGTTAGAAACCTGTTTTTTTTTTTTTTTAAACTGGATTTAATGCATAAGAAATTGGATAAAAAGACGTGTTTCAGAAAAGTAGTTGTCATTTATGAAACAATATCAGTGTGGCATTGCTAACACAGCATAAAACATGACATCATTATTGAAACAGATGAAAAAAATGATGTGCATAATATATCTCTAGATTCAGAGAGCAGCAAAATAACTTTTCAGGTAAAAGAGAACCCAATCATAATATCTAAAAAGATTAAACTGACAACAAAATAGTGGTATTTTTCTGGGATCTAATATCCAAACATGCAAAGCTGATCCAAAACAGCATAACAGCATATCGCCCTCCCAAAACTCATCACGCTTCCTGTGAAATAGTGGAGTTGAAACACCAGACATGCATTGACAAATATCACCGAATGCTCTAACAGGAGAAAAAAAGAAATTAAGAAAGACAAATGTGTGTGTGTGCGTGTGTGCGCGTGTGTATTTTGGGGTGAGAATTCATCAAATATCAAGTTGGAGAAAGGTGAAAGGAAAGCATGAAAAAAGTAGAAGTGTAGAAACATGGAGTGAAGTGGAGACAAAAGAGAAGAAACAATGGAACTGTTATTATGAAGGGGACATTTTATAGTACGATAAGAAAAGGAACCATAAAAGGAGAGTGAGCTTCCATACAGGGCAAAAAAATCTCTAGATAGTAAGGCTGGTTTACTATATACCGTTAAAAATCTCTGTACTGCTGAATTAATGTCTTCTGATAATCCTTATATGTCCACAGAATATCTCCATTGTTCTGCAGTAACCGGGAACTTAGTAGGGGCAACTGTGGGGGAGGTGCTAAGTATAAACCTGAAATCGCTGTCCAGTTTCAATCTGAATCTGGAAAGGATGGAGAGCAACTGCACATAACTCATACCATGTTGAATCTAGCTGCTGAAAGTATTTAATGCCAGTAGCAGTTGCAACACATAGTATACAGAGTTTGCTGATAAATCACTTCAAGCTGCCAGATGTTTCAGCTTTTTTCTCCTCTGCTGAATGACACTGTAGGAATAGCCATTGGCAGCACTGAACTTATTGCTTCATACCCATTACATTCTTTTTTCCTATATAATAGAAATTTTACCACCACTGACCCGGGGCATGTAGTATCAGTTACAGTATTCAGGTCAATTGCCTCAATCTGCAGAGAACCACAATCCTTTAAGTTAGAAGTCCACTGCTGCAGAACTTAGGGAAATTACTGCTTTCTGGCTTCTCATGAAGAGAAAATTGCTTAAATAATAATCTGAAACCTAAACATCAACTAGAAAAACAGATAAAAGAATACCTACACAGGAATGTAGAAAAAAGAAAAAAAAAATAAAGAAAATAACCCAACCTAACCAAATTTGTCAGAAAAGGTACCTGATCAGTCCTATGACAGGCAAAAGTACAATTAGAGGATCATAGGATCATAGGCTAATATTAGGCTAATAACCCTAAAGGGCTTTTTAAGCTTAGCCATGCTTCTCAGAAATATTAGAAAGGTATTGTTCTCTTAAGTTATATGGGTGGGCATATAAATGTGGGCATGAGTAGTCGAGCATTTACAAGCTTCCTTTCTCTGACAGAGACATAGGTGCCAGACCAGGGGTGAATTTGTGAATCCCATCCACTCATCCAAGTTTCACTTGAATAAATGTGAAGAAGAGTTCTGTTTTCCATGGATGGGAAGCCTGTTTCAGAGAAGGAGCAGTTTCTGAAGCACATACCCATTCCTACAGCATATCCTATTTATTTTGCAGGCTTTATTTACATCCCGCAATCAGATGTTTCTGGTGCTATTTATTTTGTGGATATGCAAGAGGTTCATTTAGACTGGATCAGTGAATTCTTTACAGGTCAGACATAGGTCACCTCTCAGCAGCCTCTAGGAAGCTGAATATAAGGGTAATGCATTGAAGTGGTTTAAGTAGGACTTGTTTCCTATACCATGTTTTCTTTTTGTGCGGAATCTCTGGGATCACTCCAGTTGTTGCACATGCCTGGTAAGGTACATGCTGAAAGGTACATTATACTTAGTGACTGGTCTTTTGAGGGTACAGTTCAATGGCACAGTGTCATCTTTGGACCTGGATGACATACTCTTGCTTATATGTTGTGCAACACTGAATGCTTTTCTTACTGCTGTAGACACATGATGGTCAAATTTCAAGTCACTTTCTAAACACATTCCCAAATCACTGACTACTGGGTCTATTCATAGGGGTGGGTATATTATCAATGTAATTTGCAGGGGTGGCCATCTTATCAAAGAATACTATTATGCACTTCCTAGTAGCACTGAGTTTAAGACTGTGAAACCAACACTAGTTATTTGTCTGTATCAGGTCCTCTTAGAGGATGTTTAGGTCTTTGGGCGGATTCAGAGACTGCACCTAATTTAAAATCACCTGCGAATATTTTTAGGCTGTTTCAAATGCTTCTAGTAGGATATTCTCCACAAAATTATTTATTAAATCAATGATTTTTAACAAATGTAATTTTTAGATTTCATTTATTTTGGTATATGAGTTTAGTTAGTATATGATAAATACATAAGTATATAATAAATACATAAGTATATTTAATAAATACATAAGTATAGATTTGGTTTGTTGGCTTTATATTGAGATGGGTAATTAGTACTTATATATGCCTATATTCAAGATATAAGTTTTTTTATACAAGATTAATGCATGTAAAATTTATATAAGCATACGTTTGAATCTTATTTATAGTTTTATATGTTTCACAAAAAGTTTTAGGAAAAGTGTTACATTTTTAAAGGTTCTATATTAAATTATAGGTTCATAGGTTCATAGGTTCATACTAGGCTATCTGCCCAAGGGCATTTATCTGGTCAGATACATTCAGGGGGGGGCATTGTCTCAAATCATAGGTCTAATAAGTGATGAGTACAGGGGGACGATGACCTCCCTTGATCTAGATGTGTGTGTTTTAAATCATGGATTATTATATATTTTAAGTACTTTGGAGGGGGTGGTTCATTTATGATGTAATTTATGAATATTTATAAATATTTATGAAGCTGATGTCATGATCATGTGTATGATGATGTTATTTAAATGGGTCAGTCAGTAATGGCATTGTCTGATGAAGTTTTGGAATAGTGCAAGATGAAAGTAGTTATTATTTTATTAATAAAATGAATTATGCTTGTTTTCTCTGCTCATATTTGTTGTTTGTTGGATTTTTATGGCATTTGTGAGTTTCTTCTTGTTGGTTTGCATTAGTTTTGTGGGTGTTCATGAATATGGAACAGCTGAAATGCAGGGAACCTCCCAACTGCTTGTTACACAAGGCAGTGTATCCGATGAAACACAGCAGTCTTTTGGTAATCTTATTGATTTAATACATCAGCTGTCACAAAGGATGGAACTACTGTCTGTCTCTCTCAATAGTTCGCATGCTTCCACACATGTTAATGGAGTTGTCTCACCAGCTGGTGGAGGAGTTACTTCGGTGGATGTTTCTACAACACTGATTCAAAGGCAGCAGCGTTTCAGACTTTTTCCATGCAGCAGAACAGCATAGAGGCAAGGAATGCAGTAAATACTGGTAAGTTTAATTTATCTGGTTCTGTATTTAATCCTGGGAAACTTGGTTAGCACCAGCATTTAAAAATGGCGGGAGGGAGGAATTAATTTCTCTAGCCAAGTTTCTAATGCACAGCTCAATAATAACTCTTTGCATGATAAACTGACTTTATTTGTAACAAACTGTATCCTTTTAAGAAACTGCAGTTAGAAAATGCTTACCTGAGAGAATGTTTGAAGCATAAAGTTATACCAAAGGGGTTAAGATTATGGCATTACCCCACTTGCCTGGTGGAGATTTCTCCCTTGCATCTGGAGTTAAGTAATCTTTTTTATCAACATGGCTGTGAATTTCTTGAGGTGCTCATAAAATACAATAATAAAGACATTGAATCACTGGTTGTTGATTTATATATGCTCACACTCAAAACCTCTATAAAACAGCATAAGGCTTATGAGAGCTATCATTATGAGCATCAGTGGATATATTCCAGCATTGAGCACAATCTTCTTGGCCTAAAGGACAATAAAATAAGAAATCTTGGTAGGGACAAGGAGGATTATAGAAGGAGTACTGCCTACCCTAAGCCATCTAAGGGGCAACAATGGACAGGTTGACAGAAAGAGCTGATGCTGGCAATATCCCAGAACAGAATAATGTTGGTTATGGTACTGATGAAGTTAATGTTGAGATTATTGAAGATGATACGGGCTCCTTCAATATACATGACCATCAGCAGTTTCTGGAGCTGCAAAGGTCAAAGTGTATTAGACAGCAGCATAATAATCAAGGGCCAGTAGGTGCAGACAATAATAACCAACAGGATTTGTATGCACCATCCAGATGCAACCAAAGAAGGGGGTTCCCACAAAAAAGAGGGTGTCGGTGGAAGAACATTTACTGACAGAGAAAGAATTTATTTATTATAACATAGACAATATGCCTATGATTCAAGCACAACAATAGCAGCTTGACGATTTACAGCCGGCTATAGTCACCAGTAGCGCTGGTGATTTTAATATTTATAATTTTTCGGAGACTGTCACTGATGATGAAATAGCAGATTTTTTGGCCAAAGGTCTTAACCTTGTACCTGTGAAAAGAGCCGACATTGCCACCACCATTGTTGACTTGAAATTGTTTTTACGGAAGTTAAACTTTAAGTAGATTTTTATGAATAGTATGGTGATTGATAATAATAATTTACATATATCAACATTTAATCCACCACTGCACCCCACACTGTTCCTATTTGAGAAGTTATGTGAGCTTGACTTCAGGTATAGGCTATCAGTCCATAACAGGAAACCATTAAAGGATTATTTATCTAGTGCTGAAAGGGCTGTTTTAGCATTTTTAAAGCAACAGAATATAAGGTTTATGAAACCAGATAAAGGGGGTGAATTGGTGGTAATGGATGCATATTATTATAATGTTAGGATGAACGAAAATTGTAGAAATGGATACGTATGAGGAAGTCTCCATTAATCAGGTAAATATTGCTTATCAGAAGGTTGGCTTATTACTTCATGACATGTTTTTGGAGAATAGAATTACTTTAGATGTTTATAATTATTTAGTAATGAATTCTTCTACTACCACAACCATTTTTGGTGCCCCCAAAATTCATAAGGACATAAAAAATCCACCAATGAGGCCTATTGCTGATGGCTGTAATTCCATTATTTTCACATACGTCACATATCTAGATAATAGATTAAAGGTGTTTATGCAACAGGAAATTCAGATCTCTAAGCACTCTTGGCATTTTTTGAATTAATGAATGTGGTTAAATATAATGAGCAAGCATACTTTCTTACCATTGATATTAAGGATTTGTTTTCAGTTATTCACCAGGAGGAAGGGATAGTTACGATTAGTGAATTTTTAGTCACTAAAGGGTGCCACAAGATGATATTAATTTATACGTAGACCTTTTTGAAATAGGGCTACAAAATAATTATATATTTTTTATGGAAGACATCTCCTGCAGAAAAGCAGGGGTCACCCTGTGGCACCGTGTTTGCAAATTTGGTAATGGCACAATGGGAAAGAAAGTTTATTATGGAGAAGGATGTTTTTAAAAAGTATTTGAGGGTTTATGTGCATTATTTGGATGATATTTTTATCTTATGGACAGGAAAACTGGATATGCTTCATGTTTTTGTTGCATATCTTGGTACAACCATGACTTTTTTGCAATTTGCACATGAAGTGCAGGCACACAGTATTAGCTATCTGGATGTTAGTTTAAGAAAGGATGCTCTGTAAGGTAGATTTTTGGTAACCGTTCATAGAAAAAGCACCTATTCTAATTCCTTTTTGCACATTAAAAGCTCTCACCCTAATTATCAAAAATGATCAGCTGTAAAAGAGCAACTAGTACATGCTGGTAGAATGGTTATACTGAATGATGACTTTCAGAATGAGTATCAAAAGCTGTAGGACATGTTTATTGTTAGAGGGTATTCATGTAGCCTCAGAGATGATCTTATAGATGAGGTAACTAGAAAGAGAAATTAAGGATTTTTTACCCTATATTGGGAAGAAAAGTTGTAGCTACTATTGAAACTACCTTTTTTCATAATGATGAACTATCCAATTTTATTTCTAGTTTTATGACTACTTTTACTGCTGAGTATGCACTTATTAGATGCATCATATACAAAAACAAAAATTGGAGTATTATCAAGGACGATGTTACCCATAGGCAAATAGTGCAGCAAAAAACAAAAATAGAAGCAAGGTGAGCTAATAATTTAAAAACATTTTCCAGTATAAAGAACAGCATGCACATAGCAAAATAATGTGAATGAGAAAATAAACTAATTTTAGCTTGTCCAAGTTTTGATATTCAGGCTATCAAATATAATTTGAAAGGTACATATAATTGTAATTCAAAAGGGGTAGTATACCTTGCTCTATGTCAGTTATGCATGTCATATTATGTTGGTAAAACTGAAAGTTCTGTTAGGGATAGAATTTGTGATCATGAATATGCTATCAAGAGGCAGAATAGCACTAGTGCACTGGCGAAGCATGCCATGTCCTATGAGGGCCACAACTTGAAGTATTTAATAATTGAGCAGGTTGCTGTAAGCTCAAGAGGTTGCTCATGGACGTTACAGTTAGAAAAAAGAGAATTAATATGGCAAATATTACGGAATGCTTATTCCTGGCCATGTTTAAATGACTATAGTTCAGTAAATTGCCTTCTTAAATTAAATGCTTTAAAAAGGTTACTGTCTAGAAATCATAAGTAGCTCACTCAGTAGAGCATTACACTCTCAGTCTGATGGTCCAGGGTTCAAGTGACTGTTTTGGGCATCCTAATGTAAAATAGGAATAATATTTTTAGGCCATTTTAAACGCTTCTAGTAGGACATTCTGTTCAAAATTATTTACTAAATCAATGATTTTTAACAAATGTATTTTTTAGTTTTCATTTACTTTGGTATATGAGTTTAGCTAGTATATAATAAATACATAAGTATAGATTGGGTTTGTTGGCTTTATATTGAGCTGGGTAAGCAGTGCTTATATATATATATATATATGCCTATATTCAAGATATAAATTTTTATTATACAAGATTAATGCAGGTAATATTTATATAAGCATAAGTGTGAATCTTATTTATAGTTTTATGTTTCACAAAAGGTTTTAGGAAAAGTGCTATGTTGTTAAAGGTTCAATATTAAATTATGTGTTTTAAATCATGGTTTATTATATCCTTTAAGTACTTTGGAAGGGTGGTCAGTGTATGATGTAATTTATGAATATTTATGAATAGTTATGAATATTTATAAAGCTGATGTCATTGATCATGTGTTTGATGATGTTATTTAAAAAAGGGCAGTCGGTAATGACACTGTCTGATGAAGTTTTGGAATTGTACAAGACGAAAACATTCATTATTTTGTTAATAAAATGGATTTTGCCTGATTTTTTGCTCATATTTGTTATTTCTTGGATTTTTACGGTGTTTGTGTGTTTCTCCAAAAAAAGCCATTCTGGAGCTGTTAGTTAAAATGGTCTATTATTATAAGCTAGGTTTCTACATATTATACCGCAGATTCCTAACAGTAGGTTGTACCACTTCAAACCACCTATTGCAGCATACATTCAGCCTTACCCTCACTACCAATCACTTCCACCCAGTTTTGAAACACTCTTTAATATTGATCATCGTCATAGCTATTATTCCCTTCTCAGTCACAGAGTACCAATCAATTGCCGACTCTGGTCCTATAGCCAAAATTCAAGAAAAGCTAATATATAGGAAAATATTACTATATTTTTGTAATGCCTACTATAATTGCAATATTCCAGTTTATTTCTAATGCCTATTATTTAATGTTGTAAAAATATATTTTATGTGATGTTATTTTCTTTCTATCCAAAATGTAAATTAGAATGTATGTTCTTTACCTCCTATTGTACCTTTTGTATCTGTGCAATGAGTTTAGAATTTGATGTTATATGTTTACTGCTAATGTCAATTTCATAAATCACTGTAGGAGCCTTTGTCCCCAGCCTTCCACTGAAAATGCATACAGTCGGAATTTTCCGTGTCACAAAATATTAATAAACAAATAAATAATACTATAAATATATTTAAAAGTGTGTCATACTCACAACAACACAGATGCTATACCAGATGCAGTATGCTAATTGCACTAAATATGTTCTTTTTTTCCTGTATCATTTTATTGTTTTTTAATTTTTTTATTTGAATTCATACAAATCTACATCCATTAAACACTGCATTGATAAATTACATAGCATGTCATAATCGTATGTTTATGGATTATAACATATTTCTCTCAACCTTGTAAGGCCTATGTTTAGTAACTTGTAAGGCCTATGTTTATGTAACTCCTCTTTACCATCTGAAAATATATGAAACACTGTCTTGTTTTCCTGATTCTCTGCAGACTATATTTAAGTCCCTGGAATGGGTAGCCCCTTGGCCCAATTTACTAACAGATAAGCAGTAAATTCATTAGGTTTGGGACTTGGGCTGCTCTGTAGGGCAGACATAAGTCTCCCCTAAGAAGTTTATATGATTCGGAGTCCCCTCACAGGGACTTTAGTCTGTCTGTGTAAGGCACATGCTGGAGGCCCTTGATTTTCTTTGTTACTAACCTCTGAGGTCTCTTTAATTGCTGCAGGTGCTTAGTATGGCACATACTGAATGGGGATATATATTCAATTATGGGCCAGTTAAGTGCTGACTACAGGGGGGTTTTAACTTCTTTTGCTCTCGAGGTAATGCCTTCACTAATCAAGTGAGTTACGTGGAAAGCTTTCCTTACAACGGGAAACATGGTGATCGAAGTTAAGGTTGCAGTCAACTTGTGATCCCAGGTCCCTTACCACTTCATGGGTACTTAGTGTATTGTTGCTGATCTGATAGTGTGAAGGGACATTGTTTGTGCTGAAGGGAATGATGATGCATTGTTTTGCATGCTGTTGTTCAAACATCTCCTAACTCTCTCTCCTGTTTCTCGTTTAGCACTGTGTAGATATATATCTGATTCTGCCCTTCTACGGCTTGAGTTATTATGTATTCTCTATCAATTCCCTACTAACGTTGCTTTCTTCTCTCTCTTCCCTATCTTCCATTACATAGGAAAAATGTTTAGATACAGCCTTGACATAAAATTCTTTCAAATGACTGGGCAGGGTGGCTTAGTCAGGAGAAAAAGTTTAAGTCTCACTCTTTTTCTCTCTTTGTGTAAAAATTCAGCATTTCAAGAAAGTGCCTGCCCTATTGCCTACATTACATACTTTTTAGATATACTTGTTAACCAGGTACGCCCACTACACATAAGTGTCCATTTTCACTGGTGTCCTGACAGCACTGTCTGGTTAAGTGACTTGCTCAAAGGCAAATAGAGATGCATTTCTTGTATATATTCATTAACATTTCAGACAGGACCCAGAACTTATGATTTATTCTTAAGCACAAAATAAAAACTATCTTCAGATTCCTGATATCACTGAAGAGTGTGTGTATGTGTGTGTGCCTATGTGTATGAGTGTCTGCTTCAGTAGACTGTACTTTCACTTACCCGACTTTCATATTGCCGACACGAAAAGACCAACAACATCGATGTCCAGGAGCACCGACTTTCTACTCCAGGTAAGTAACCTGTTTGCCATCTTGAAAAAAAAAGTAAAATCAAAGGAAAGTAAACCCAAAGTATGAGGGAATGTCACAGGAAGTGACAGACATAGCTGCAAGGAACAGGACTCTCTGCTGAAAAGCAGGATGACAACATCCCTCAGGACTGCTATATGTTTGTTTGATAGCGACATAGTAATAATCAAGAATTATTTTGATCCTTTATAACGTGACAAGAACTGTGTGCATAGTTAGCATAAAGTTATGTGCTGTATCTGCTCTTCTGGAAAGCTATTTGCTGAAGCCATGTTGATGATATCACTGATTCAGGATAACCAGTTTAGAAACTAACAGATAATTTAAGCACTTCCTTACAAGAGCCATTTTCAGATATAGTCCTCACAGGCAGTCTTGTATTTCTGTCTGTAACTGAAGAAGCATCTTAGTTATAGAATACTGTTAAAAGAACTTGCGAAAACTGGCTTCTGATTGATTCTATGTATATTATCAAAGTATATAAAGCATGTTCCAATAATAACAACAATAACAAAGTCATATGTACATAGCAGAAATAAAAAAATATGTAAAAAGTACTTTTTAGCAATAAATATAACAATAATGTATGTGTAGGCTCCCCACATAATTTCCCCTCAAAAAGCAAGCAGGTCGTTTAATACATTTAAATGTTTGCATAAACGTCTCTGACCCTTTACCCTTTTGGTCAAAGTCATGGTTGAAAGGGCTCCATGATTACCACTCTATTTCCAAGATAAATAATAGCAAACATGTTTTCGTTATGTTTCTATGTTTATTTATAAAGATTAATCTTACAAACATAAGTTAGCAGAGAAGAAGAATGTTGACCATAAATTTATTTTTACTTTTTTCTTAAAAGACAAGTAGATGAAATTGGTAAGAAAATCGATTAAAAAAATTACACTTAAGCTGAAAAATAGCACATAATATATTCCTGCTAAAGATTTTTTTATACACCTTGATAAGTGAATAATGTGTTCATCATGAAAGCAAGTCAGTGTACCAGCCTTGTAACATGCAATTGTGGGTAAAAGGAAAATGAGATATAATAGAATTTATATCATGTCAGGGTTACTCTGCTCAGAGTTTCATGTATTGCAAGATTTTACAAGCACCTCAGCAAAGACAAGCAAATACTATTCTAATAACTATGCTAATGCAGCACAAAACAGTAACATTAACAGTAAAAGGAACTGAGTAAAAGGGAAATATAAAAAAATTATGGGTACTGCAAAATAGAAAAGTAAATACAGTACAATTTCATCTTGCCAGTTACCTTTGCACAGTATTTCATTGCAACAAAATGGAAAGAATTTCCTAAGAGGAAACTGAATGATCTCCATGTGCTGTAAGTTAATTAAAAGCACATCAAAGAGGCAATTTGACTGATAACAAAAAAGCCAACATTTGTGGAAATGAAGACATCGTGTTCTTCCTAAAGTCGTTATGAATCATATTTTATACATAGATTTCCTGTGCATTTATATATTCTGCAGTACATGTAATAGCATTCTTCCTTTTGTGAATAGCTCCATTTGTATCCCTGCTGCTGTTTCCTAAATGATGTGGCCTGAATAACACGCTAATCTGCTGCTTGGACATGTCAGTAGTATGTTTGCAACTCTTTACATGCTAGAAATTTCTTACCAAAAGCAATGATTTTCACTTTTATCAGACCTATAATACAGAGGAATACCTGACAGCAATATAAATTTGTCTGCTGTTGCTCTTACTGACATTTCAGATACATAGCTAATCTGATGATATGACAAATCTTTGGAATTTTATGCAGGGAGAGTAATTCATGAAGTGTAGCCTCTGACACGGGAATTTATCCAAGTTCTGAAAAAGCTCGGTCTGTGTTCCTTTAAACTTAATTGTAAACCAACATCCTGAATATTGTGAGTTATTTTCACATAATTTTACTTTGACAAAAATATTTAAAAAAATCCTGCTGTCTTCATAAATGCTCTTTTATAATTGTTCATGCTTATATATATATATATATATATATATATATATATATATATATATATATATATAGTTTTATGTATTTTTTTCCTTGAACCTCAGCCTAGCGTTGGACACGTTTGCATATGAGAGGAAGACATGCGTTACAGTTCATTGCCTTTATTCTGTCCCATTTGCAAATAGCTTAACTCAGAAGTGAGCAGCACTCATCTGGTTTCTATTTAGAATGATAAAATGGTTCACTTGAAACCTTTTACTAGCTGCTTTGTTACTGGGAGGTGTCCTTGTGTTATACTATCATCAGCCATTTGACACAACATAAAAGGCTTCCAACAGCAATGTTGGGCCTCTTAATCAAAAACTAATTGCAATAGATATTTCGGGAGTGTTAACATGGTGACCACTAGGCTGCAAGCATGGCACATAAGCAAGAGTATACATAAAACACAACACCACTATGATGGGCCTTATCTGGATTCCAGGGTAAGTGCTAAGTACCTCATGCTGGTAACAGTGCTTTTTGCTTTGTACCACATGTGTCAAGATAAGCTTTCCATAGGACTCAATCTTCCTCTTTTAAGAAATAGAACACAAAAAAGGATTCACTGTGCTTATATTTGCTTATTAAAGTAACATAAGAAAATCTACATACACTATGCAATGATTAGAAAATGGCTACCACTTTATTCAGTCAGTGCTGTCTATTTATTTTATCATTATTAACTTACTGTAGTAAGTAATCTGACTGTTTTATCACAAAATGTTATAATAATAATAATAGAAATAAGTATTACATAATGACAAAGAGAATACCAGAAAAAGATAATGATGGGAAGTCATTTTTCATATGTCACATTTGCACTTACATTTGACTTCAAGTAATTACAAAAAAAATGCACGTTTTCTAAATGGAACAGCTGGCCAAGTAGTAAACCCGAAGAGAATGTGAATATAAACTACATTAGTGTTGACAAAATAAAATCAGCAGCATAGTTTAATGCAGTTATGCAGAAAGCTTTTTTAATTATGTATTCAACATGATCAGGAACTCTGATTTTCCATTTTTTCTGGGGAAAATACCAGTAACCCTCAAATATGGACTATCTGAGATTTGAAAAAAAAACATGGCATTTTAGACCAGAGAATGATTTCACAAAAATATATATTTTTGCTAATATTAACAATGTATAACATTGTCAGCTTGCATTATTGAATGTTCTCTGTCTAGAATCTGTTTACATTTGAAAAGTGTATCGATACAGAAGAAAATTATAATGGAATCTCCGCAATGTCCAGAAATTACATTTCAAAATCAAAGTACTTCACCTTTTGAAATCAGAAATATATTTTCGTAAAACGAATGTTAGTGTCTCCAAATTGTCAGACATTGTAGAAATGCTGATGATTAAGGTTTTAAATCTTATTCCCAAGTTCTGTAGTGTTCATATCCATTGCTGTCTGCATTATTGTACTGATGAGGCCTTAGTATTACTTTCATGCTGACCTGATTTTGCTTTCTTGCAAATTTATTTTAATGTGTAATGAAAAAAAAAAATAACTTTGGAGAAAGCTACACCATAATTATTGACTAAAAAGATTGCTTTGGTAGGAGGTTTAGTACAGCTGTGTTTTATCATATTTCATAGCACTAGTGCTCTTAGCAAATTATAGTTCTGTGTATACCATGTTAGATATCTCATAAACTGCTTTTGCAGGGAATTATAGTTGTGTACTTTATGTGTCTTTGGGTAGATCATCAGGCACTGCAAATAATCTGCTTAACTTATTCTGACTGTATGAAGCTAAAAGAGTATTTCATCTTATCTTAGAGTACTACTAGATAGGGATTGCTGGTAGTCCAATTACTATAATATCATCATTCAACTGATATCTTGAAAATTTGTGAACGAAAGCGCTTATAATAAACCCATGTGGGAAAAGGATCACCCAGTGTGAGATCATTTTTGTTTTTTAAAGTTTTTTGTTTATTCCAGTAGTTCTGATATCTTGAAAACAAGCAGGTGGATGCTGGAATCGAACTGCTGGTCCATTCCTAATTTCTGATCTCAGAACTCTCATTTTCTCATCAAAGTACACAGTGAGTTAAAAAAAAGAGTGATAAATGTATTCCTTTTGTACCATTATGGATTTCCTGCTGGCACTAACTTCAGATCGTCTGTGCTTCTGTTTTTTTTTTTCCTTTCAGTAGATCAAGTAAGCAGAAATACTCAGTAAGCACTTCCACAGAGGGTAATCAGACTGAAAAGAAGGCATATGCATTGTGCCTGCCTTCTTATACAGGAAAAGACTGAGCTATAACAATATGTATATATATGTGTGTGTGTGTGTGTGTGTGTGTGTGTGTGTGTGTGTGTATATATATATATATATATATATATATATATATATATATATATATATATATATATATATATATATATATATATATATATATATATGTATGTATGTATGTACATACGTATTTATTTAGTTATTTATTTATTTGACATTTGTTTATCAGGATAGTCCAAATGAGCACATTTTCAGCTGAAGGCCAGGGAGAAAAGCTCCATTACATACAAAACCAAACAGTACTAAAACAAAAAACAATGCAAAAAATAACCTAAATAGAACTGGTACTAAATAAAATATTATATATATATATATATATATATATATATATATATATATATATATATATGTATATATGTACACATAGATATAAAGAGTCTACTTTGAAAGGTTGAAATTCAGTCTGCCAAGACCAGAATATCAAACGTTTGGGACTTCTAACTTTCTTAATTGAGATTACCATACAGCACAGAACAAGAAATGTACCATTTTCCTCACTGTAGTGTGATCTCGGAGTTGGAATATTTATTTAGCATGGGGTATGGGGGTGCAGAGGAGTTTGCCATCCCTACAAAAACATTATTATTTTTTTTTTTTTGTTAAAACTTAGAAGTTTCGAATCTTCGATATTCTGATCTTGGCAGACTGAATTTCGAAGTTTTGGAATTTCGACTTTTCAAAGATGTGTGTATATATATATATATATATATATATATATATATATATATATATATATATTTGGATGGCAGGTAGCTTGTTCCTACTGGTCTGAGACATATCAATTTCATAGACCTCAAATTTATTTTTACAGTAAATTGAAATCGCTTCTATACGGGTTACTTGCACAATCTTCAGAACAGTTTCTAGGTGCTAAACATGGTAGCTTTAGTTTATACCACAGACTGAACACTAAGCATTAACTCTGAATTGCTTGCACCACAGAGCTAAATTTTAGAGTCGGAAGTGGTGGGCGCTGAACACAATAGCTGGCAATATTTACCACATGAAGATTGCCAATCAGTAAGACAAAACTCATAACTTTATACAGCTTATTTGCAGGATCTAATTTTATACAGCCAATTCACAGAGCCAGAGAAGTATTTGCCTTTTGGGATATATCACTGAACATTTGTTGAACATCAACGTAGTTATGAATTTGTACAGTCTAAGGATATAATGTGCAACATTTCTACTCTAATATAGTAGTCCACATTTATAGCATCCATTTTGATTTTCATGCTTCAAAAAAAATTATTTTGCTTTAAATAAGCAGTTGTAATCTGTCTAACTTATATTTCCTCTGTGGCTTATAAAACATACTTAATTTTATTTGACTATCTGTTCTAATTTCATATTTAGTAATGTAGTTATTCCTTCCTTTTGTATGTTTAAAAAGTCATGTGCATCATTTCCCACTGTATTTTATTACATTTTAGTCATTTAAGTCATGGGTGTTGCCATCCATTAATTAATCAGTTATTCCCAAGGTAAGGCTAGCCTATCAGTGGATGCCATTCATTGTGAAACCAAGTATTTATTTGAATAATATCTAATTTAATTATACATTACATGAGATTATCTAAACAGAATGCCAGGAGTAGTAATATCTTCATATAATTCTATTTTAACCTTTGTTTAGGAGCTGGCATCCTCATTGGCATATGTTTCTGGGATTTCTAAAACAGGATAATAATTGCTTCTTTGCACTTTCTAATGTACTCACCAGGGCATGAAGTAAGACTAGCATAGCCTAGGTATTTTCTACAGTAAGCATCATTAAAAAGACCTCCGACCTTTACCAAGCAGGCACATTGGAGTCTAATTCTATTACTATCATTGTTTTGCCTGCATGTGAAATAGCAATAGAGTGTGATCTAACTGATGTCTCAAAAATGTCTATGAACTAATAGATCTGGTGATTTGATGTTCCTTTATCTGGCCAGTATAATGGTTATTATAACTTAGATGACAAAAATGATTAATATCACATAAAACACTAGTCACAACTTGTAAGAAAAAAAATTGTTAGCACAGAGTTAACAGAATGTTAGGAAATGAAGCTTTAAGCTAACAATACACAGTGCACAAGATATGTTTTTTTCTCTCATGACGTTTCTGAAAATAAATGCTAGATGTCATTTTGTAGATATTTTAGTGTCATACCCAATGTATGTTAGTGAATTTCTTTGAAGCCAAATCACAGTCTCTTTTGCTTCTTTTCCATTTTGTGCTTTATGTGGTGATAGTATTCATTCCTTCTAACTGCAGGACTGTTAAGTACGCTCATCTCTATATATTAAATCTCTTGGGATCTGTGTGCATCATCAGCTAACAAGCTTAAAAGGCATTTCTCTTCTAAATATCACAATTAATTTAGTGTGTTAACTGAAGAAAAGACAAAAACAATAACACTTGCTCTTGTGTTTCATTGCCTGGTTATGTAATAAACACAGGGCAGGAAGGAATCAAAAGAGAGAGAGGCTGTACTCAGTCCCATTGCATGTGCCATGTATTCTGACTTATATGAGACTCGTTTATTTGGTTGATGGTTTTCTAGCCTACACTGTACATAAAAGTGCATACAAAGACAGCACACACAATAGTCTTTGTGCTTACTGCTAGATGTACAGCTTTTACGTCATTTTACTGTTTTGTTGCCATATAAAGGTATATATATATATTTTTAAGTAAAGAATGAATGACACTCGATAGTGTGATAACAGTTTCTATGTATTCTTACTGAAAGGTAAAGTATTTGTACAAATCAAATTCTACTTTGTGATATTTAGCCATTAGATGCAGTAATCTGTGAATGTTTTGAAAGACCATTGACCTTAAAGTATACTTTCATATCCTGTAAACCTGAGAACTACCTTTGTGTCTTAAGTTAAGTGCTGCAAACATGAAATGCAGTTGGCAATAATTTACATTGCCCTTATTCATTTAATTTATGAAACATCAAACTAAAAGCAAAAAATCTGAAAATGTTCCGCACACTTTAGGTTATATAAATAACAGTGTACCTGCCTGTTGTCTAAGCCTCGTGATGTTTGCTAGTGTAGCACTTGCTCTGTGGCAAACTGTTTACTTTGAGCAAAGTTCAATTTGTGAAGGTAAAATGGTCTGATAGATTAAACAAGACTTCGATTCTGTTCTGACAAGCCACCTGACACTGACATTCCCCAGAGGCTAAAAAACAGCCTTTGTGTTTCTTGTATATCTGATGGCTTCTTTGCCTTTCTGTTGCAGAATCAGTAGCCCTCTCCTCACAAAAGCATGTTTACTCTTCTCACTTATCATAAATGTTTACAATAACAAAATGAAAACATTTATTACCATTTTAGTTTTTGTTTGGAATGTAACTAAAACATAATCAGGGTAGGTTTTCATTACTTGTATTATAAAATTAATCAAGAAAAATGACCTTTTAGTTTACACATTAAATAGCATTAAAACTCTTATTAGCCTTTGTGGCAATGGGTAGCAAAAGTAAATAAAATTCAAATACAATAACATATGAATTTAATGCCTGGAAATATTTTCATCCTTCCATCTAAAATTGTAATTTATGTAACTATTTAACTGAAAGTATATAGTTCAGAATTGTGCCTTGTAGCACTACTTGACTTGCTGATTGTCTTCCTCCTGTACAGGAGAAGAACTTAGCCCTCCAAGTCCATATGTTCCTAGGTTCACAGGTACTTTTTAAGTTATTGATACATGAGGATTTTCAGAAGCCTAGTCCTACATTCCCATGAAGATTTACCCCTACATTTTAAGTCCCCAGAGATAAGCAAAACATTTACATGTTGCCCCTACCCATGAGGGACAAGGGGGTCAAGTCAGAAGTGAATGCTTGGTTACCCACCCGTTCATGCAGATTGCAACTGAATAGTGCAAAAGAAATACTTTGCTTTAATTGGGGAAGGAGACAATTCCAAAGAAGTGGCATTCTATGTGATACATTTTGATCCCTCCAGTATGTTGTACTATGTTGCAAAAAAGACTTAGGTCTCATGAGTGGGCGTTTATACCTCCACTGGACTTGTGAATGTGCAGTAGGTCTTACAATCTAGAGTCTGCTGAAGCTGTCTAAGCTAGGCAGAGATTGCCTCTCAGAGCCTGTATGACATTGAGAAGAGCAGCAAGGCTTTGAGATGGACTGAATAGTTTTTGTTACTTAGGACCTTGATTTTCATAGTTAGAAATCACTGTTGTTAATCAAGTTCTCTCAAATACTTGGACAAGTACATAAAGAAGACATTATACTCAATGATCAGCCTGATGAATACTGAATACAGTGAAATGATTACATCCCTGAACCTGGATGCCATACATTTACTAATAAGCTATTCAATGAAAAAAAAAACAATTTCCTGTAATAGTGTATAACGAAAAGAAAAAAAAAACACAATGCTTATCTACAGGAACTGGAATCGCTCATTGTTAAACCCAATGCCATTTTTCTAAGAGATCTAAACTATCTTGCTGCCACTAGTTTGTAAGCATAGAGATTTCTAGAATTTCTCAATACAACCACTCTAGAACAATTGGTCAGAGTATCCTAGATGGAATAACATCTTTAATAATTTTCTTACTAATATGGGGACATCTTGTTACATCCCTTGCATATCTTCATCACTTGTTAGGATAAGCCATAGAGTCCTTCAAAATAAAACTGAAACCAGAGACCCCTAGCCCCTAATGTACCTTTAGAAGTTTCTCTAAGATAGACTACCTATGCCTAAGAGATACATTGGCAAATGTTAAATCTCTACCAAACTCAGTTACCTCTACTGCATATGTGGAAACATACACCACTACACTATAACAGTATGTAAACAGCTATATGCATACAGTGGTAACCTGTAGGAACAAGAGCAAGGCAAATGCTAGAAGTTCCCATCCAGAATATCAACAAACTAGAACTAAGAAGAGTAATTTCCAGAATGATAAAATCATCACTGAAATAAGAAAACAAATGAGAAGCTTAAGAAAATTCACCCAAGCCAAAGACAACTACATGACATTTTTTATTTATGTGCATAATCGCAGAAGCACAATCCAGAAATGCACTGGTAACATCCTGATAAAAAGAACCTAGTGGCTGATGGAAGTGTGAATGAATTTCATTACATGATATAAATATAAAAGAATTTTTATAAATGAAACACAGGTAATTTTTCTAGTTTGAATACTGGAATTTAATTGAGCAATATACATAGTTTTTTCAAACAACAGAGCATTGTATTCAACATAACATGTTGCTAGCACATTTTTGCATACATATTTATTAAAAAACAATGTTTTTCATAATTATGTATTTTAAGATTTTCAATATGAAGAAGCTCATGTAATGAGCAAAAAGAAAAAAAGATAATAATGTGCATAGGTGTATGTTACCTTTATCCAGTGCATTCACAAGCTGATTAATGGTTTTATTGGATCAATTATGTATGTAAATCATGTGGAGGTGTTATAAAAGGGGTGGTGTTCTTTATCACAAATGTATTCCTTGAGAAGGTGAAGGCCGAGGTACCAGAATTAAAGAAGAATTTGCACCGTTGACTGCTTGTGTTGTGTCCAAGTAGTGGGTGCTATAGACTGCACGCACATATGCATCAAAGCACCACCTGGTGATTAGGGTAGGGCCTACATCAACCACATGGGCCTCCCCTCCACCAACTGCCAGATCGTGTGCAATGCCCAGGGCATTATAATGAATGTGTGTGCTGGCTGCCCTGGAAGCTATCACGATTCCCACATCTGGCATCTGGCTCAGCTGTACCAGAGATTTGCCAATGGGGACATCCCCTATGGTCACCTAGTGGGGGATGGTGGTTACACACTGGAGCCATGGCTGATGACACCCATCAGAAATGCACATACGCCTGAACAAGAAAGCCATAATGAGGCACACGCACAGACCAGACTTATAATATAACGTGTGTTTGGGATGCTCAAGTCACGGTTCTGGTGCCTGGACACATCCGGTGGAGCCTTACAGTACTCACCAGCTACATGTACTCAAATTGTTGTGGTATGTGCCATGCTACACAATATGATCCTGCGGAAACAGCTGCAGCAGGAACAGCATGGGGCAGGCCACACAGCCCCCCCCCACCAATGCCAAGGCCTGCATAGGCACAGAGTGACTCGGAGGAGGAACAACCTGAGCCTGCCCCAGTAGGCAGATGAAGACGTGCCCAGTATGCCCTGGCCTTGGCAAAGAGGCAACGCATAGCACATACACTGACACAGTAGGGACCCAAGGAATGACACCTCTCTCTGACTTGCACATACAGTAAAAGGGATGCCAAACATGACACTACCTGTGCTCAACCATGTATAGGGAGTGTATTATGCGCATCTGACATAGGCAGCCTTCCAGCACCACGCTCAATTCTGTTACACTCACAAGGTAAGTCAATCAACCTACCAATTGCCAAATGGAGTAGAATGTGTCGTTACCTGTATCTATGGTATGGATGTGAGCATGCAAGGGAATTGGGTGGCTGAATGTTATGGCAGCAGATAGTAGACACCCATAGTGGCACCATAACATCTGTAACACATACTGGAGTCAACAGAGTAGCCAGTACTGCACAGGGTGACAAAACTCACAGCAGGAAATGTGCTGGGTGACATGTGTGTCCATATGACTCGCACATGCCAGTCAGGGAGGTTCACATACCCCAACAACAGTCTCAGCCAGCAGTACAGGTGTAGACAAACCCAAACACAGCCTGTGCTATGGCCTCTGAATGATGCCTATGGGTAACTTGCCCCCAGGCCTACACAGACTGACTATAGCAGTCAGGTCAGACAGTGGGATGTTAGTTTTGAAGGGTAGGAAGTCAGACACTAATATGTAGGACAACCAACGCTAAGACCTGTAGTACACTGATATGCCTCTAGTCAGTATGATAGGTTAGAATACAAAATGAAATGGAGTACCTGACATACCAGTACAGTCATAGCAAATGTGCACAAGTGCCAGGTGTGCCCCCCCATCCTATGTAGACATGTAGAAACAGTAAGGTGTGCCCCTCCAATCATGTGTAGAAATGTAGAAAGAGTCAGGTGTGCCCCTCCCAATCCTGTGTAGAAATGTAGTAACAGTCAGGTGTGCCCCCCAATCCTGTGTAGAAATGTAAAAATAGTCAGGTTTGTCCCCCCACAACCCTATGTAGAAATGTGGTAACAGTCAGGTGTGCCCCCCCCCCCCACTCCCTTGTAGACATGTAGAAACAGTCGGGTGTGCCACTAACGCCAATCCAGTGTAGAAATGTAGTAACAGTCAGGTGTGCCCCCTCCAATCCGATGTAGAAATATAGAAACAGTCAGGTGTCCCCCACAATCCTATGTAGAAATGTAGTAGCAGTCAGGTGTGCCCCCCCCCCCATGCCTGTGTAGACATGTGGAAACAGATAGGTCTGCCCCTTCCCCCAATCCAGTGTAGAAATGTAGTGACACTCAGGTGTACCCCCCAATCCAGTGTAGAAATGTAGTAACATGTGTGAGTAGGTATAATACGAGTGGAGCACAGATGCCCAGAGATGGCCAAGGTAGCAGGATATGTTGTAACAATATACAGGTCTGTGTGTGTTAGGATGGTGTGTGTTTCATAATGTGTGAGAGTGGTCAGTATGTATGCATGTTGAGGTAAGACCTGGTGGCCATTTCCTACTACTACTGATGACAAGAACAAGCCCTCACAACTGCAGTGCCAAAGACAATCCCCACCAGTATAACACTTGCTAGCAGTAAGCCATTGTAAACATATGGTGGTAATATGTGTCACCATCTGAAAGACTGACATGGCATGGCTGTTGGGCTAGATATTCAAGCAGTACACAGGGGAAAGCACCCCAGACATACAGTATATACTGTGTCACTGTGAAATGGAGACACCCTTGGATATGTACATATAGGTATGCATCACAATAACTGGACCAGTATTAGGGGATTCCGGTGATGTCTGTCTAAACACCTGCAGATCACAAAGGAGGTAGGACTGATGTATTGGGAATCAGCTGATGTACCTGCACATGCCAGCATAACTGGAATGCCCCATGCATATCTGTGTATCAGATGCAAGTAGTGTCCATAGCACACATGCACCCAGGTACGCAAACACCACCTACAGGCACCTCTCTGGTAATATCCCTGCTGTGGGGAATGGGTACAGTTAGACCCCACCTGAATATGGCAATAGCGGAAGACTGCAGCATGCAGTGCAGGTGTCCCATGCAGGTGTGTCCCTAGCTGTAGGTAGCACCCTGCCAGCATCCACACCACCTGATCAAGACTTGTAGAAGGTATTGGCATGAACACCTATCACACCTACCCTGTCACCCCCCAGGGGAATATACTGAATGGTGGTCTGGGACTGTAGGACTGACAGAATGCAATGGCCTGCCACATCTGGCCTGCTGCAACACCTAATGCCCCACAGGCATCTTCCAAAGGCCTGTTTCTCACACGTACTGCCAATGCATGTTATGTCATGGACACCCAAATAACAACATAACACACTCCACATAAGCCATATGCAAGGCCATGTGGGCAATCCACAGTAACATGTCCACCATGTCCCACTGCATGAACTGTGGACACTAACACACACATGTGATGGGGTGATACCCTTAGGGAAAGTATCAGATAATGTATGCATAATGTATGGAAGAGGTTAGAATAACAGAGGGGAGTGTGGGAGCATGGGCAGCATGAAATGTGCAGAGTCTGACACCAAGCTGTGTGCACACACTATCCCTGGCTGCAAACACATAAATGGGTGGCTACACACCTGCCCGTACACCACAATAGGGTAAATGTCCTGACCCATGGCCCCTGCCTCTGGCTGACCTGTGCAATTCTGTACAGCTGTGAGGCATTGCCACAGCAAGATAAGGCCATACTGTCATGTTGATGGGCAGACAAGTATAGGATCCTCTTCCAGCACTGTACTAAGGTGCTGAACTAGATACACAAACCCATCACCAAGTGTCTGCAGCTCCCCCTCCACAATGGCATAACTTACCATGAATATGTAGGTGTCTGCCCACAATACCGGACACAGCTGCAGTCATCCTTGTCCGCCAAGTCATCACTGTGAGCAAGAATGTCCACCTAACAGTACATGAGGACAGAAAACATCACTGTGTATAACAGTACACTTGTCTGAATATCTCTGCTAACAGCAGTACCATGCAGCTGAAGCAGCACAAACACAATCACCTACAGTACACACTATCCCCTGAACAGTTTGTCCACGTATTGCCAAATGATCAATGGATACCCTGCAGAAACAGTATGCTACCTGTAGGTGTACAACACAAAGGTCTGCACTGCAGTACAAACTACCTGGAATCGATCCACACATGCAATGCAGAAGGGCATACTGGGCATGCTCACACACAGGGAAATGAAGGCAATGTCAGCCAACAACATACTGAAAGGTCATACTGGGCATGCTCACACACTTAAACAAATGAAGGCCATGTCTGCAAACAACAGTGGACCAGACATATGTGGCAGTTGCAGATGTTAGTGCAGACACTCCTCAGCATGCACCACTCATGCTTTGCACACACACAATGGATAGGAATACAGGCATATATCCAAGGACAGCACACTATAATAAGCCAAAAGTAGACATACTTAGATGTGTAGATGAGAGTGACTGTCACAAGGGGCCATCCACTATGAGGCCTGTCCCACCCAGCACACAACCAAATGGCTACAACCACATGAGGTTCAGATGTCACTCACTGTAGACCTTAGCCACTGGTATCTGTTAGCATTGTGGACTATGTGGTGCAAGTGCTAGCTGTGTAACATGGCTGTACAGGGAAATAGTCATCTAGCAACTGTATAAACGTACGTGTGGAATATAACCCGGCATGTGCCCACATATGGTGTGTCAACCTCTAGATAAATGGGTTATGGCCCATGCACACACACTGCCCTCCAAATAGCCCTACTATGACAAGCTTGCTGAGGTCATCCACTTTGAAATACACCTTTGTGGTAGGTGTAGGCTAGTATTCTCCATGGTGCTTCCTATAACTGCATACTGTTCTAGTGTGATAAACTAGTTAGGTAATAGTTCTAATCCTAGACATGGCAAATGTGTGTGTGTGTGTGTGTGTGTGTGTGTGTGTGTGTGTGTGTGTGTGTGCGCATGTGTCTCTGTCTATGTAGAGAGTAATACTTTTTAGGCTAGTCACACTCTCTACAATTCAAATACCGTACTTTGGCAAGGCTGCTGATGTCATACATTGTGAAATACACCATTTGGAAAGTTGAAGCCTAGTAATCTCCATGGCGCATCCTATAACTGCATACTACTGTAGTGTGATAAACTAATTAGATACGTGTTCTAATCCCAGACATGGCAACTGTGTGTTTGTGTGTGTCACCGTCTGTGTAGGGAGCAATGCATTTTATGCTAGTTACACTCACTACAATTCAAACGGCCTGCAGTGGCAATCCTGATGATGTCATTCACTGTGAAATACACCTTTGGTGAAGGAGTACTCCAATAATCCTCATGGTGCGTCCTATAAAAGCTTTATGCTGTAGTGTGATATAGAACTCTGGTAGGGGTTCTATTCCCACACATGGCAGTTGTGGATGTTTTGTGTGTGTTTCTATGTCTGTGTAGGGAGTAATGCATTTTAGGCTAGCCACACTCACTACAATTCAAATGCCCTACATTGGCAATCCTGCTTATGTAATTCACTGTGAAACACACCTTTGGTGAAGGAATACTCCCCTAATCCCCTGTGGTATATCCTATAACAGCGTCATGCTGCAGTGTGATATAAAAATTTGGTAGGAGTTCTGTTCCCACACATGGTAGTTGTGGATGTTTTGTGTGTGTTTCTATGTCTGTGTAGGGAGCAATGCATTTTGGGCTAGCCACACTTACTACAGTTCAAATGCCCTACATTGGCAATCCTGGTGATGTCATTCATTGTGAAATACACCTTTGGTGAAGGCATACTCCACTAATCCCTGTGGTGCATCTTATAACATATTCACGCTGTAGTGGGATATAGAACTCTGGTAGGGGTTCTATTCCCACACATGGCAATTGTGGGTGTTTTGTGTGTGTTTCTGTGTCTGTGCAGGAAGCAATGCATTTTAGGATAGCCACACTCACTACAATTCAAATGCCCTACTTTGGCAATCCTGCTGATGTCATTCATTGTGAAATACACCTTTGGGGAAGAAGTACTCCAGTAATCTCTGTGGCGCGTCCTATAACTGCATAATGCTGTAGTGTAATAAACTGGTTACGTAGGAGTTCTAATCCCAGAAATGACAGGCGTGTGTGTGTCTCTGTGTTTGTAATTCATATCCTCTGTGGAGGTGGTTGTGAGTGTGTAACAACTGGACTCAATGTGGATGGGTTGTGCAAATATCTTATATTGTGGCCCTAGTATATATCACAATGTCCACCATACAGGGATAACAGATGTGAAATAGCCGAGAGGCTGGGTTGCAAATCCATACTCCTACATGTGATATCAAGGCCAGGCAAACAAAGTTAGCAACCCTAGTATTACCCAGACTCTCAACCCATGTCTCATACACAAACATACTTGCCTAGGCAACAGTCGCTATGTTGGTAGTACCCTGCATATTGCCCACTGATAGTAACCATGGTGTGATTGCAGTGGGCTACAGAGGGCATGGCACTCTGTCCAATAGGCACATACATGCCGACAGTGCACCTTCTCCATGTTCCCCACTCTATGTAAGTAAGTTATTTTAGAAGTGTTTTTTCTTGTAGCAATAGCTAGGAATTAGAAAGATTAGACTAAGTTTTTTTCTGTGATGTCAGAACTGTACTACTGAATTATTTTAAGTATTTCTGTGTGATCTCTGAACTCTTTTGACTAGCACTGTGTAGTAGAAAGTATTGTCTTGTGATTTTAATTATTTACTATTAAATATTTTAAAACCTTTTAACTGTGACTGTTTTGTGTAGAGATAAATTAAGCTCTTAAAGTACATTGCATGTATATAGGGATCCTGTACCAGGTCACTCTAGTAAGCCTTAAAACTGTTTAGTCACACTTACCAATTGGATAATAATATTGCACAGTAATAATTGGACACCCTTTTAAGGGCCTTTGGGTAGCTGATAATATTAGCTGGGTTGTGGCAGCCGGTACTACCATATAGTCTGGGTAAAAGGGGCACAGCTGGAAAACCTGTGCCAGCCTTCCCCAGAAGTGTTTGTGTGGTTGTATAACCTCTTATTTCAAAGTGTGTGTGTGTCAGCTACTTGGGCAGGGACACAAAGAACTGGTTGGACAGAGAAGGTGCTGGAGATTTTAGCTTGCCCAGCTAGGCTATCTGGACCATATAGCTGTGCCAATGGGGAGACTTATTGGGGACCTGGGGAGCAAGGGAGCGACCAGCCCCAGGCTGACTGTGATTTCTGTGTGCTCTTAAGGGAAATAGGACTTTACTGCGTGTATTTGTTATCCTTTCCTCACATATGAGACGCCCTCTCTGGTGTTAGTGGTGAGGATTGAGGCTCCTTGATTGCTGGGCCAGGGCACGGGCATCAAACATGTAGACATATATAGACCTATTATATGTATACAACCATATTCCTGTCATGAGTAAACCTCACGGTTGTGTATACCCTCCTAGATGTATCTCATCATATGTATCTGCTATGTGCATATTATGATAAAACAACATATGTGCTGCAGCAGTCATATTAATAACAAGGACTACACAATTTAGGAACTTAAGGCAATTTTTCAATACTACTCAATATGTATAGTGACAGCTGTAATGGTAAAGCAACAGCTGTCTTCACAGTGGTCATGGCGTAGTAGTTAAATGTTGTGACTTCAGGGTACTAGGTTCAAGACCTACAAGGGCTGTTCATTTTGTTGCTGGGCAGAACAAGGGCTGTCAGATACAGAGTGGTTAAGACAGTTTTGAGCTGCTTTAAGTGGGTTTGTGTGGTTTTGCGTGTAGCTAAGCAGTGCTGAGCTGTGGGTAAACGTACAGGTGTTTACACAGTGTAGGCATCACTTACCAGTGTGCAAATCAGCTTAGCTGTTATATTGCAGCAGTGCTGATACATGTTAAGCATGGCTTAGCCCTGGTAACCAGGACACACCACCCAGTCTGATAATCTGCAATAAGTGTATATAATGCCATGTACAATACATGCACCTATGTGCTGTCATTACAGTAGCAAGGGGGTTTGAGTGTTATGTGTGGGACACAGACATATATGAGGCCTGAATAGCACTGTTATCCATGTGAATGTATTACATGCAGGCATAGTAGCCCAGGGTATGTGCTCTCACACTGGCATGTAGTGTATTATGGCAGTACTACTGTTGAAAGTGCTAACACAGGCATGAGCAGATTGCTAAATGTAGTACTGACAGCAGGCACACCTGCAGACATAGCTGGACACCGAGGCCTCCCTTTTGTATCCTTGGTGTGTGAGCTGTGTCACAATATATACCCCTTACTGGGTAATGATCCATCATGTGGAATGTAACTGTAGACTACCGTCTGTACACACATGCTAGTGAGGGCATCCGACATGTAGTTATGACATACATATTGTTGTCAGATGTCTACCTGTCAACACACTCATGCTACTGCATAGCTACTTGCCAAGCTGATGGCTGGCAGTCCCTGTACAGATGTGCAGATGGCAGGTATCCAGCTGGGATATGTACAGGCAACCTAAACTTGATTGCACTGATATGTCTGCCCAGCTTTGTAAGAAGTAGCACATATAGGATATGTCACCCTGTACACACCACATGGCATGGGTACCTCCACTACACTACCACAGTCAACCGAACATACCTGGGTACAGGTCACCATCACAGGCACTAACCATGTTGGTCAACCTCAGTAAGAAGCTGAGATCCCTCATAAAATCCTCCAAAGCTAGTTATGAAAAGAAAATTGCCACTGACTCTAAAGACAACCACAAAGCGTTCTATAGCTATGTCAAGAATCTCAATGGGAGCACTCAGATCTGCTCTGAGTTACAGCACAATGGCACTAAATATACAGAACCAACTGATATTGCCAACATCCTAGCAGATAGGTTCAGTGCTAACTTTACCCCCCTTTCACCCCCTAGAGGGCCCATCTCTATACCGGAAGAATGCAAAGTTCTTATAATCACGGCTGCACAGGTAAAAAACACACTCTCCAAAGCCAAGAACACAGCATCCATGGGACCTGACAATATCCCAGGCTGCGTTCTACACGAACTACAGAATGAACTGGCATCCTACCTAAGTACCATGTTCAGTCATAGCCTCACCTCAGGCTTTGTACCTACTGAATGGTGCATCGCGATGGTTATCCCACTCCACAAAGGGTGAGCCACGACGGACCCCGGGAACTACCGCCCCATTAGCCTGACGAGCCTGGTCTGCAAGGCCATGGAACGTATCATCGTGGAACTCATAAACAAAGACATTGGTGATCTCCAAACTCTGGACCCTACCCAGTTTGGATTTGTAAAAGGCAGATCATGTCTCCTAAACCTGACTGACTTTTTTGAAGCAGTCACCAAAGCCATAGATGCGGGTAAAATGGTTCACACAGCTTATCTAGATCTCACCAAGGCTTTCAACACCATCCCCCACTCTGGAATTATAGATAAGCTCACTAAACTAGGTATAAATCCCTATGTCACAAGATGGCTTGCCAACTGGCTCACGGACAGAACCCACACTGTGAAAGTAGCGGATTCCAAATCTGACTTCAGATCAGTGACAAGTGGAGTACCACAGGGTTCAGTCCTGGGTCCTCTCCTGTTTGGTATCTACTTCTCTGAAGTGCAGGCTAACACAGAAGGTCTTTGGCTAACAAAGTTTGCAGATGACTGCAAACTAGGAGCCGTAATCGAAACTCCTAATGATGTGGACAAACTACAAAAGGGCCTCACTGAGACAGATACCTGGTGTCAAAGCCATGGCCTGAAGCTCAATGCCAAAATGTGTATTGTCATCCCCTTTGGTAAAAACTCTGTACCCATGAACTACCACATAGCTGGTAGTCTACTTAATGCCAAAAATGTGATAAGAGACCTTGGGACACAGGTGGACAGTAGTCTCTCCTTTGATAATCACATCGCCACAGTGGTCAGAAAATCCTTCTATGTGGCTCATCTCATCACAAAAGGATTCTCTTCCAGAAAAAAAGAGGTCATTGTTCCCCTCTACTCATCAGTCATTAGACCCATTATAGAGTACAACGCCCCTTTTGATATGTACCTCACAAGACATCTACAACAACTGGAAAGACCACAGAAATACCTCACAAAGAGGATTACTGGCCTCAAACAGATGCCCTACGCAGACTGTCTCAAAAAACTACAGCTTTACTCCATTGCATATCGCCTACTCAGGGGCGATACAAAGCTATGTCAAACCCAGAGCTGTTGGACATGCTCCACTTAAAGAAATCCCAATCCCTCCCAGCTACATGCTCTAGGGACCTAAGCCTTGCCACCACAATAAACAGAACATGCTGGAGGGATAGATTCCTGTCCCAGAGACTTCCCATACTCTGGAACATTCTACCTATCTATGTCAAACAGAGCTCCTCATTAGCACTCTTCAAGAAAAATCTTGATGATTGGATGGGAAATGGGAAATTCACCCCAGGGATCACTTCTGTGGCTCTGCTCAACAGGGGCACAGGAAAATAATTTTCTTGGGTGGCAAAAGCCAGGGTACATTTTTTGGCTAGGCTTATATAGGCCCTAGGGCCAATAGCCTAGTACCTACCTATGAACCTATGTGTTATAATGCATGTTGCATACATGTCAACTTGATCACCTCAGTGGCCATGTGCAGGAAGCACCTGGAGGATTCTCTGATGCATGTCATTCTCACCCTAAGGGTCACGACGGTAGTGTCTGCCGATAGATTGCCCGCTGTCACCTGGCAGGTGACAGGGTACCACTGTACACACAACCCCTACACAACCCATCTCCCCTTGGGCAATAGCTAGGTACACAGCTATGACCACCTGCAGCAATGCACCCCTGTACTGACACATGTGTATGTGTGCTTGACTGAGTATAGTAGTGTCTGTGTGTTAGCACACCTGTACTTGGGAATTCCATGAGGACCTTCACAACCAATGCAACACCCATTGCCATAGTCAGTTGTGGCTGCTGCTGTATGGGACATTACATGTATCCTATTAAACTGTCCCCATACCGCCTACATGAGCCCTGTGGTACCAGCACAACAGTGTTTTACAAATGGGTTGATAGGCGTGGGATGCCCAGTGTGTTTTGGCATGCGTGTGTAGTTGTGCATGCCCGTATAGCTGTAGGATACAGCATTCCAAGGCCACATAGTCCTATTGCAATACCCATTGCCACACAGTAGTACAGATAGTGTTGTTGCTGCCCATAGGTGAGGCATGACAATGCAACTCCCTACTACGCATGTGGCATGTGCATGAGATGCATATCCCTGTAGTACCACTGTTGGGGTATACTATGGGTTGTATCGCAGTCATGGCCAATGTGTGATTGTGGGTATGGCAGAGTGTCATCATATGCTTCAGGGAGTACAATATCCACTGGGGGATGCGGGTACTGTGTACACTGTCATTACATCAAGGTACACCCGGTATATGTCCCATGTACCAGGTTATGGTTACCACGGTCACCATCAACCATACAGGTAACTGTTACCAAAGTCCAAGCCAGTTATGCATGTGATGTGTGCAGCCTACCTGTAACACATTGGACACACGGTCAAGTTAGTTAGCAGCAATAGGCCCTGGTATCTCGGATGTGTATTTGGCTGATATGTGTCTGTTAATGTGTATATGACGGTATGTCACACTATATATAGTCCAAATACACCCATTACATCTCTCATTAGCATACTGTACATGCCTGGGGATATTCTGCATGTAACATGTAACCTGGGACACACCTCACCTTAAACGCTGTATGGTGTGTGCAATGTGAGCCACACACTTCGGTATCACTACATAGCTAGGCAGGTGTCTAGTCCCAGTGTTGGCAAGTAACAGTGTGTGTGTATGTGGATGGGTCTACATCAGGTTGCAGGGTATACATGCCTCAGTGGGTCACCTGTCCATGTGGCACAGACAATAACCATTTTAGTAACCTGTGACGTGTTTAACTGTACCCCAGATATGTCACAGCCATGGTGTCACCACAGTGACATAATCCATTGTGGAATATGACTGCAGACCATTGTCGTGCTGACACGTGTACACCTTCAACACAAATGGATAGCATTATAGGGACTGCAATCAACCAGGGTTACTAACAGCTATAATGCATCATTGCTGGATGGCTACACTACCTGCCATGTATGCATTACACTTTACTCCTTACAACATGTTACACTGCAGTACTGTGGTACACTGTAGTACAGTCACAGTGTGCATCAGAACCATATCAGCCTGTCCCTGCATTGATGATATGGATGACAGGGATGTGGCACAGGTATCATCATATGCACAGAGTGTGATGTTGGTTTGCTAGAGGCCGAGGGTGGGCCATACATTTGACACCATGTGTGTGGGTGAGGGGTGTACTGTGGTGAGATGGGCGAGGTGATATGGTGTGTGTAGGTATGGGGTTGCCATAGGTGTTTTTACATAGTGTGTGGTTATGCATGCACACAGTTCTGCCATGTGGCTGCCCTACATAGGTGTTTATGGACAGCTGCCGACCATACCTGGCAGAGTGTGCAGTTTACTGCCTCTGGCCATGGACAAGGGGACTGTGCCTGCCAGGGGTTCCATGAACATGACCAGGTACAGGCCTCGATGTGCTACTCTCACCTGCTGATGACAAATGTCTCCTGGTACCAGGTCCCTCCTGGGAGTGGCCAGGACCATGTGCACATGGCCTGCTGTGGTGTGGTGTGGTGTGGACAGCACACCCTCCACACTGCTGGGGCTGCTAATGCCACTATGAGAGCCCCTTGGTGTCCTAGCACATCCACGTTGACTGCCAGCTGTTGGTGTTGCTGGCCCACATCCATGCGGGTGTGGCCACATCCCTACCACACGTTGAAGCACGAACACATGACAGACGATGAGGGCCATCATCTCATCATGCCGTCTATCCGTGTACTCAGTTTAAGCATGGATGGCATCCGACAGTTCACGGAGGTTGTCGCTTACAGATGAGAGAGCAGCCCTCTGCAGCCTCAGGCCCTGTCTGGTGTAACATTCTGTATGTGCCTGCAGCACCATTACAGCCTGAAACATGTGCCTGCTGGTACCAGCTATGTTGCCTATGCCAGGGGCATGATGTCCAGTGGCCCTACCATGAGCACCCTGGGACATCTGCTTATGTGGTGCCCTGCCATCCATCTGGCTATGCCTCCTGTGACCAGACAAAGTAGGCATGGTTACCACACTTCCCTGTGCACTGCCACCAAATGCCATTTGTTCCTCCGCTATGGCCACTGGTGATGGGGTATGTGTAGGCACTGAAACTGTGTTCGGGGTTGGGGTGGCTAAAAGGGGAATGTCAAATGTTGGCACAGTGTTGGCCCCTGACAACCCCACCTGTGCCTCAACAGCACCATCATCATCTTTGGTGTCTGCACTGACACCAGCATCAGATTGCATGCAGGAGGGACCCTGACCCACCTCGCCACCTGTGGAAAACAATAAATGAACTTTAAAACCTGTACAGCATTGCCTAACAGTGTATACACACACACACACACACACACACACACACACACACACACACACACACACACACATGTCCGTAATACCTACCTATCCATGGCTGTACAGACAGTCCCACATATATGTCCATGTGGTACCCCATCCTGCATCACACTTGTTAACATACACACATTGATACCACTCCTTAACATATCTGTCCTCTAAATGCATACACATGTGGGCACACCAAAAGACCTGTTACTACAGTACCTGCCTGACCTCTGTGTAGTGGCTTTACATGGCCTCACTGCTGTCATTTGGTATGCACCCTCTGTATGTTCGGACTCCATGAGCATGTCCCCTATATGTGTGAGCTTCTGTGTTCTATACATGATATCACACACTGGTGTGGCATGTGTATGTAAAGCTCAGTACATGCCAGATAAGCTGCTCATTCAGCCTATCATGTGACAACTGTAATATATGGAGACACTCCCTGGTGTTCACTAGTACTTCCCCAATACATCTGTAGTGCTGCATACATGGGTTGTAGGTGACCTCCCTGCTGAATGTGATATTAAGTGTGTATACCTGGTGTCTACCTTCCCTCTCAATGCCTGTGCCATGATACAGACCATATTATACTATCAGCTGTCCTGTGATTACACACATGACAGGTATTCCTGGTGTGTAATGTGGCAGTCCATGTCCATGTACTACATGGTCCCAAAGAGAGGTACAGCTGCATGAACACCCCACAATCTCACATGTGCATACATGGCCACCCACACAAACACACACATGCACACATGCATCCTACATGCTTCAACCTCCCTCCACTTCACCAGAGTGACCCTGCAGACTAACTAACCACCAGGACGCGCACACACACACACATACACACACACAGACACACACACACACACACACACACACATATAGGTGAGGTTGCACAATGATAGTACACACAGTCCT
This sequence comes from Protopterus annectens, assembly GCF_019279795.1. Classification (NCBI taxonomy): domain Eukaryota; kingdom Metazoa; phylum Chordata; order Ceratodontiformes; family Protopteridae; genus Protopterus; species Protopterus annectens. The sequence goes on from NC_056739.1 coordinate 1,830,578,859, forward strand.
CCTATTACCCATTTGTCAAAATGCAGAACATATGGTACAGAACAGCATGAAGTTTAGCTATAGTCAATTCATGCTAGCAATAGCATACATGTGTGTGATGCATGTGCTGTGTCACTAGGTGATGCCACTTCACCTGGATACCACTGCACCCATGTATACAGTTTTGCTGTGCACCTGTTCTGCACCCTGTCATGTACTGTGCACCACACCTCACAGATGTACAACCCATTGCGGAATGTGCAGTACTGTGTCAGTTATATCAGCTTTAATGCTTACAGCCCCTATGTTTTTCAGCAACACATACCTGGGATGATATGTGGACAGCTGTCATTGGTGAATGCCTGATGCCTGATTTACAGCTCTCAACATCAGCGGACCATGTATGGCCAATCCAGTATTCTTACACTAACAACCATCAAAGCATACCATGGCTATAGTGGGTGTACACACCCTTCCTGATATGATGCACCCATCCGTGATCTGCATTGGGACCACATCACTGCATATCTTAACAGTACATAGGTTCATAGGTTCATAGGTTGGTACTGAGCTATCTGCCCGAAGGTATATATTAGCCCAGCCATGTTGTGCGGTATTCACTGCCCCTTTAGTAGTTCCCTAGACCCTTGGCCCCTATCTAGTAGTGCTGTTGGTGTGATCCCCGGTGTGAACTTTCTGTTACCCATCCACTCATCAAGGTTCCTCTTGAAGAGTGATAGTGAGGGGCTCTGTTTTATGTAGATCGGGACCCTGTTCCATAGTAAGGGAAGTCTCTGCGAAAGGAATCTATCCCTCCAGCATGTTCTAGTCATTGTTGTGTTGAGGTTTATATCCCTATAGCATGTAGCGCAAGTAGATTTGGTTTTGCTAAGATGGAGCATGTTCAACAATTCTGGGTTGGACATGGCTCTGTACATTAGACAGAGATTGCCTCTGAGAAAGCAATATGCAACAGAGAACAGTCTTAGCTTTTTCAATCGTGCTGCATAGGGCAACTGTTTGAGGCCAGTAATCCTCTTGGTTAGGTACCTTTGTGGTCTCTCCAGCTGCTGGAGATGTGTAGCCAGGTACATTCCAATTGGTGCATTGTACTCAATAATGGGTCTGATGAGGGAAGAGTAGAGGGGAACCATTACATCCTTAGATCTTGATACGAACCCTTTTGTGATCAGATGGGTCACATAGAAGGATTTTCTAACCACTTTGGCAACATGGTTATTAAAGGAAAGCTGACTATCTACTTGGGTCCCTAGATCCCTTATTTCCTCTTCAGATTTCAGGGGATTACCTCCTATGTTGTAGTTTGCGGTTACTCTGTTTTTTCCAAAGGGGATTACTACGCATTTTTTGCATTTAGCTTGAGACCATGGCTTTGACACCATGCATCAGTCTCATTTAGGCCTTTCTGGAGGATCTCCATGTTGGCCGGAGACTCTATTATAGTAACCAGTTTGCAGTCGTCCGCAAACTTAGTCAGCCACAGCCCTTCTGTGCTTGCCTGTACTTCTGAGAAGTATATGCCAAACAGGAGGGGCCCCAGGACATAGCCCTGAGGCACACCACTCGTTACTGGCCTGGATTCGGACATAGATCCCACTACTCTTACTTTATGGGATCTGTCTGAGAGCCAGTTTGCGATCCATCTTGTGACATAAGGGTTTATGCCCAGGCTGGTGAGCTTATCAATTATACCTGAATGGGGAATGGTGTCAAATGCTTTAGCAAGGTCAAGGTAAGCTGTGTGTACCTCCTTTCCCTTATCTATAGCCTGAGTAACTGTCTCAAAGAAATCCACCAGGTTCAGGAGGCATGATCTGCCTTTGACGAAGCCGAACTGAACATGTGCCCGATATGTAACATATGTCCTGTACTTTCACATGCAGTGTCTACGGAATGTGTTAGGTGTGTGGATGCTGACCATGATGCATACACTCTGTGTGGGCCTATGTGTGCTATGACAGTTTGACGCACATCTTGTTGTGTGTACTACAGCAGTCACTACTCCTGGTGGGGGTATACCACTGTGGGCCATCTGCAATTGCCAGTGTATGTTCAGTCTGCCCTACACATGTCTCCCTACTCTGCATGATTGCAAGGTCTACTCATGTGCACATCCCTTGGTGTTCACACACTGCCATCACTATTGCTGTGGGGGTAGGGTTATGTCTGCCATGGGTCCTGAACCTGACTATGTGCAGATACTGCCATTCTTAGCATCCTTAGGATCCTTGCTGTAGTGCACTGGTGTGTCATGCTGACACCCCCCTTCTTCAGCCTTTTTGCAGATGCATGACAAGTATGCCCTACATGTGTGTCACTTTGCAGTGTCCCATACACTGAACACCACATGTTACAGTGTAGTCCCAGCTGATAATGTGGACTACCGTAATGCCATATACCATAGTGTATCTCTGCAGCAGTTGCCATTATCCTATAGGTATATACAGTGGTGTTGCACTGTATATGGGTGTTGTTCCAAACATGTCCCTACTGTAGGCCATGTCTCTCACCATTATGTTACTCCCCGTGGACACATTCTGCAATGACAGGATGTTAGGTAGCATGCAGGTGTCTGACTTACCCTTCCAATAACTCACAGAAACAATACATGCACACATACAGCATGCATTCTGGGTAGGTGTCTTAGATGTGTGCATGGAAAAAATTATCGCCATTACATGCCCGTTATGTTGGCAAGCATCTACATAAACCATACTCACTAGCTACAGGCTGCTGCCTTGGTGGTATCCCGGAGGGACCTACATAAGAGGGTGAGAGATGCAATGTCAGTGGCCACACCTGTGGCAGTGCTACAGGGAGGGTGCAGTTATACACTATATCAATGGTAAATTTCCACAGTACTAAAACATCTGGACATCTGTTTATCACTACTATGCACCAACACAGTATATCTATGACATGTCAGATATGCATGATCTACCCATACCAATGTGAATGTATATGCAACAGTGGACTACTGATGTGCCCTGTGTCCTTACATACATGCTTCTCGGCCGGTGTGTAGGTGACACCGACCTCCACAAAGGTGTCCAGCGTTGGTGGCTGACCGGACGGGCAGGTGCCACAAGGCTGAACAGGAGCTCCTCCACACGTGTCGGGGGGGATGGATGGTATGCCCCCCCCGTGGCAAGGTGATCCCCCTGGACTGCAGAAGCATGCCAACGGGCATTACGAAGCAGGTCAGTACAATGATGCTGGACCTACTCATAACTGAGGTTGTGCATTCTGACATCATTGACCCTGTGGACTAGGTAGTTCCACAGGGCGGTCTGCTTCTGCTGGTCATAGGCAGCCCTGACAAACAGCACTGGGTAGTGCTGGATTTGTATGTGATGAGCACTTCATTTTCAGTTGATGAATAAGTAGGCAAACGTGCATGTGACATCTTGGCAGAAAGACAAAGATAAAAACAGGTCAGAGCAACTCATACAGCAAGGTTACCACAGTTCGTACTACATTTTTCTGCCACCACTTCACCATATCAGCTTCAACATACTGTACACACAACGCATTAAATATGGCTACAGCTTACCTACCAATGGGACAGATATTGTATTGTACCACACTTTCTGCTATGTGATTGTAGCCATGTTCCCTGTGTGGACACTATCATTGCTGGCCTGTTACAGACAATTCACCTGCATGCCATTGTGAGAGCCACTATGGTTCCATATATGCCTGTGGTATGGCTGCTTTGTGATTGCTGCACATTTGACATTCTGTGTTATTGGGGATATCTATGCATGCTGTTGGACATGTTCTGGTATTGTGTAGACTATTACTACCAACATATTTTCTATAACAGTGACACATTAACATGTATATGTACTATTGGCCAGCACAACCACCTCTCCAAACCCATCTGCCCATGTTACCTGGACACATCACATGTGTGTCCCAACCTGGGGCCTCTTCATGTACTGGCCCAGCAATACCATCAGGTGGAACCAACCCTGGGGATGTTGTCCCCCCCTCGGGGGCACAAATAGACATGTTCCTATCCCATGAGGTCAGGTCCAGGGTCTTCTCCATAATGGGCTCCACAGACACATGTGGGATGTGTTACTTCACTCTGAGGCACCCAGTACACATTCACAGGGCCAGCATGCTCCTCCTGCTCAGCCTCCAGACCAGGCACCTTCAGGACGTGGACTGCTGTTGTGAGTAGCAGTGGGTGGGTGCTGTATTCCCATTGTGCTCATATTGGGGCCCATGGGGCATCCACATCACAGACCGCACACCATCCAGGGTGTTTACCCACCACATGTGTCACATACCACCCTTGTAGACTGTCCTATATATCTACCATTCCTGACCACCTCCACAACTATACCTGCCATACTTCCCCATACTCCCATTCCATACTTCACAGACGAGGGCAATGTGGTCCCAGCAAGGGATTAACATGTGACATCCCCGTCCATGTTGCACACACTGCCAGCTGTATATATCTGTGTGTATTGCTATGTGTGCTGTTGCCTCACACATAGCATGAATCACTGTGGAAGCAATATACTGGACATGTATTAACATACATATATGTTTGTGTGTGCGTTTGTATCTATGTAGATGTGCATATCGGTATATATCTATATATGTGTGTGTATATATATATATATAATGTATATATGTGCTCATATATATATCTACACATGGGTGTCTATATATTTGTGGACATACATGCTGATATATATATATATATATATATATATATATATATATATATATGTATATATATATGTATATATATATATTTATCTAGTATATATGTGTGCATATGTACACATATGCATACCTATATGTGGGGTACATTCAGACATCAGATCCACAATCTCACAGCACCTTCCTGCACAGGTGCACTGTTCTTCCTTGCTACAACACAGACAGGTGCCACATATGGACACAGCCTGACATTATGGAGGTATATGTAGGACCAGATTGCCGGTAACCCTATTACACATCTATGGCATTCCTGCATGCTACGTTACAGATTAAACTGAGTATCCTGCAAGGCGTGGGCTGTGAGTCCCACGTGTCCATCATAATGGCATTACTTCTACCACCAGCTATTGGCCACATAATATACATACTTCCCGTTACACAACACACATTATTATGGCTTATATCCTGTCAGTCAGTGCTGATCTGCACAGTTGATGGCTATGGCCCACTACCCACAGAGACAGTCACTATTGTCCATAGCAGTTGTTCAGTTGAACATCATTACAACAACGCCTGATGGCACATATAAATCATTCCACATCATCTATCCCATTATTATGGACCAGGTACTACATTCAGTTACATGCATATGTACGTCACATACCTGTTGTGGGAATGATATCAGTTCTGTATGGTTTGCTGGATGTTATAATACTTTTCTTTTTCCTTTGGCTTTTACTTTGCCTTTGTCTTAGTTTTTTTTTTTCATTCTCTCTCATTCTCTCTCTCTCTCTCTCTCTCTCTCTCTCTCTCTCTCTCTAGTAAAGGGATTAAGCTGCTTTGAATAGATTGCAGCATGGGTTTAGTAGGTGATGCACATGATCAGGTGATGGCCTCTACACCGGTCAGTGTCCTCCACTTCATACCTGCACGCAGCTTGCTGTGTAGTACTGCCAGTTACCACTGTCATGGCAGCCACCTACTATAAATCCCTACATCATGTGGGCGTGGTCCCTTTACCTTTCCTGTTTGATGGACACCCTTCCAGTGTGTGGGCATCAGTGTTACAGACAGCAGGTAGCAATACCTCTTACAGGAGAACCTGCACACTCAGGCCAGCTACATATTTGTAGGAGGTTCCAGAATTAAAGACCGAGTGTGAGTAGAGTTGTGGTATGCATTGTATACTACTGGTGTTACAGAGTATGCGTGTACATACTAGTTTACCTTGGAATGCAGTCTGCCTGCATAGCTCTCAACTGTGGGCCTATCCTCTTGAGAGCCAGAGGTGTGCCTATTATATTGTGTCTGTCCACCACACAGGTCTTGTGTCAGATATTTAACTGGCAGTGTGTGTGTTGAGTGCTATCAGTACATGGTTGCATCCATTTATGTTTCTAATGTCAAATCCCTGACTAAGGGTATGTTGCAGACTATCCTGTAATACCAGCGACTTGCTTAGTGTACGACAACAGTTTTCTACATATGGGCCTGTGTTCCATCCTCTGTCCTCCAACTACATACCAGGCTTTGCACATATGACATACTGTCAAGGGTTGGTCTGTAGTGGGCTGTGAGTATGTCATGCTGCCATTTCTGCCATCAGTCGAGTGCTGTTGTATCCCCCACACAAATGGTGGGGCTGGGGCCATATAGGTGTGGGCTTCACCTACACAATACGTGTGCCCTTATGCACTCCAGAGGCCAGTGTATGTAACATTGGTATATGGCCCTGTATTATTGAGTCTAGGGGGGTGCACCATAAACTAACCTACGCTGTTACAACATGTGGGGGTATCAGGGGTAAGCTGCCTTAAGGTATCTGGATGTACATTACTATACAATTTACCTAAAATTAAATTAATTAAATACATTGGGTAAATGCAGGCCTACTGCCTCCTGCCATACAGACTGTTCTGTTTGTCTGTGTGCTTGTGATGGTGTCAGTTATGCCTTGTTATGTAACAGTTACATCCCATTGTGTCATCTGAGGTCTTTACCCTCTAGGGATTGTGTACATAGTGTATATGGAGCCTGCTGAACTATATATCTGCATTGCTTACTGTTGATTGTTTGGTATCCTGTGGCCCAGTCTGTCTTTACTATTGTACTACTTGAAGGCCTTGGCCTGGACAGCAATAGTTGTAAGCCTTTGCAGACTACTGTATTAGTATAACTGTTTCACAGTTGCATTACTCTGTTTATATGGATGTCAGTGTCTAAACAGCTATATGACATGGCATATACAACTGTAATAGTACACAAATAAAGCTTTCCCATTTATGCAAACCTGTGTGTGGTGTTATACCCTTTGACCTCTCTGTGGGTATATGTTGCAGGCAACAATTGTCATTTGTATGGGTGGCTCATACAGTGTCCAGTTGTTAAGGTGTTAACTGTAGGCATAGTGGCTGTTCCATATTGTGTGCACCTTCTACATATGTATCTTACTATACATATCTCTACATGTGTATGTGCAGTTACATATATATGTATATATATATATATATATATATATATATATATATATATATATATATATATATATATATATATATGTATATACATATATATATATATATATATGTATATCTGTATCTGCATATATGTGTCTGTGTATGTGTATCCTTGGGATGTTGATAGCTTCCACATTGTACATTCCCAATGGGAGCCAGACTGTACTGCATGATATGTTACTGATACCAGCCTGACATCATACAGGTGGAATGGAGTACTGTTAACATCTTGTGCCTAAGTAGTGTCAGGTCCTGGTTATGGGAACTGCAAAAGTTGTTAGTGTATTGCAGGGCAGATGTGTTTGGCTACGGGGGGGTGTACCTATTCCTACAAGACGTATGTTGTTTGGAGCCTCTCAACCCCATTAACGTACATGTGGACATATGTTTTTGTTATGTTCCCATTGTTATCTACAGATGTATGCCCATATTTACCTATATAGATATATATCTGCTTACATATATATAACTTGCTATATATATATATATATATATTTATATATATATATATATATATATATATATATATATATATATATACATATAGATGTAGACATATATATCTATAGATGTATGCATTTGTATGTATATATGTTTATATATATATATATATATATATATATATATATATATATATATGTGTGTGTGTGTATTTCTGTATTATATCTATAACTACATATATATATATATATATATATATATATATATATATATATATATATATATGTTTATCTATTTAAATATTAATACACACACACACACACACACACATACACACACACACACACACACACACACACACACACACATATACATATACGTATACATATACATGTTGGAATACATTCCCTGTACTGTTGAATGACTGGGCTGGATGATATGTTTGTGAAAACATCAGGGTTATGTATATCTGTTATGGCTTAGTGGTAAATCTCTTTGGCTATGGTGTGCAGGGTCTGGAGTTTGAGCCTTGCAGAGGCTTGTTGCTGGGCAGTACAAGGGCTATTGGATACAGAGTGATTAAGGCACTGTTGAGTAGTTGTAAGTGGGTTTGCCTGGAGATAAGCACTGCTAACTTCCAGTTACAGTTTCTTATACTAATCCTCAAAATGCACTCTCGAGGCACTCTTAAAAATGGAGAACATCGATATCTGTGCAGTAACTGAGACCTGGTTCAAGGCTCCAGAGAGCACCCCTGCAATACCAGGCTACAATTCTTACCACACTTTTCGGCCACAAAACCAAGACCAAAACACTAAAGGTGGAGGAGTGTCCATATTCACAAAAGATATTCACACCTCCAGGCTTGTTGCCCAACACAATGCATCCGAAATTCTCCAGGTGCAACTAACACTAGGTAAGACTGAAATCCAAATTGCAGCTTGCTACAGATCCCCTACCATGCACCAAGATTCTCACTACACCTTTCTAAACATACTGGAAAATATTAAGATACAACCAAACACCCTAATACTGGGTGATTTCAACTACCCTGCCATTAATTAGGAAAACTACTCGGGTACCAACTCCTTTTCCCAACAGTTCTTGGAATTCATAAATTCCAGTGGCCTGGATCAACTAATCCATTGTTCCACCAGGGGCTCCAATATCCTAGACCTGGTCATTACCAACATGGGAGATAGATGCTCCACACCAGTGGTCACCCCCCTCATTTGTCAGTTCCGACCATAAGCAAATCACCCTTGACATCCACATCCAACCTCCACCGCCCAGCAAGGAAACCTCCTTAAAAAACTTCTCCAAAGCCAACTTCAAGCTACTGAAGTCAGAAGTGACAAACTTCACAACACCCACACCGACAGGATCTGGAAGTTTGACTGCAGAATCCTACACTAAGGCACTGTACGAGCACATCCACTCATGCATGAATCGTGCCATCCCAAATAGAACCGAGATGCTCTTCTCCAAAAAAAGGAAGCCAATCTGATGGTCCCCTGCTGTAAACAAACTATACAACAGAAGGAAGCAACTGTTGCAAAAAAAGAGGAAAATCCCAGGATGCAAAAAACTCCCTCACCAGCCTCAGTAAGAAGCTGAAATCCCTCATAAAATCCTCAAAAGATAGTTATGAAAATAAAATTGCCAAAGATTCCAAAGACAACCACAAGGCATTCTATAGTTATGTCAAGAATCTAAATGGCAATGCTCAGATCTGCTCTGAGCTACAACAGAATGGCATTAAATATACTGATCCCAAGGATATTGCCAATATCCTGGCAGATCGATTTAGTGCCAACTTCACCCCTCCCTCTCATCCGTTAAAGGGCCCATCTCAATACCAAAAGATTGCCAAATTCCGATAATCACTGCCACACAGGTAGAAACCGCACTCTCCAAAGCTAAGAATACAGCATCCATGGGACCAAATGACATCCCAGGCTGTGTACTACATGAACTACAAAATGAACTGGCACGTCACCTAAGTGTCATGTTTAATCATAGCCTCACCTCAGGCTTCGTGCCCATTGAGTGGCGCACAGCTACAGTTATCCCACTCCACAAGGGAGGATCTGCCTTGGATCCCGGGAACTACTGTCCCATCAGTCTGACAAGCCTGATCTGCAAGGGCATGGAATGTATTATCATGGAACTTATAAACAAAGACATTGGCAACCTTCAAACACTGGACCCCACCCAGTTTGAGTTTGTGAAGGGCAGATCTTGTCTCCTGAATCTGATTGACTTCTTCGAATCAGTCTCCAGAGCTGTGGACGAGGTTAAGTTGATCCACACAGCCTATCTGGACCTCGCCAAGGCCTTCAACACCACCCCCCACTCTGGAATCATAGATAAACTTACTAAGCTGGGCATAAATCCCTATGTCACTCGATGGGTTGCCAAACTGGCTTACTGACAGATCCCAGGCTGTAAAAGTAGCCGACTCCAAATCCAGCCCCAGACAAGTGACAAGTGGAGTACCTCAGTGTTCAGTCCTGGGACCGCTCTTGTTTGGCATCTACTTCTCTGAAGTACAGGCCAACATTAAGGGACTCTGGCTAACAAAGTTTGCAGATGACTGCAAACTGGGAGCTATTATTGAATCCCCAAATGATGTGGATATTCTACAAAAGGGCCTTACAGGAACAGATGCCTGCTGCCGGAGCCATGGGCTCAAGTTTAATGCCAAGAAATGTATAGTTATCCCCTTTGGAAAAAAACATGTACCCATGAATTACCACATAGGTGGCAGGACACTAAACATCGAAAGTGTGATGAGAGACATAGGGACACAGGTGGACAGTGGTCTCACTTTCGATAACCACATCACCACAACAGTCAGGAAATCCTTTTATGTGGCACACCTCATCACTAAGGGCTTTTCATCCAGAAAAAAAAGGAGGTCATTGTCCCACTGTACTCATCCCTCATTAGATCCATTATAGAGTATAATGCCCCATTTGGTATGCACCTTACAAGACATCTGTAACAGCTGGAAAGGCCACAGAAATACCTCACTAAAAGAATCACAGGCCTAAAGCAGATGCCATATGCTGACCGTCTAAAAAACTCCAGCTATACTCTGTGGCATATCGTCTATTCAGATGTGATCTCTGCTTAACATACAAGGCCATGTCAAACCCTGAGCTGTTGGACATGCTCCACTTAAAGAAATCCCAATCCCTCAGAGCCACACCTCCAGGGATCTAAACCTTGACATCACAATGAACAAAACATGCTGGAAGGATAGGTTCCTGACCCAGACACTCCCCATACTCTGGAATAGATTGCCCATACATGTCAAGCAAAGCACCTCATTGGCCCTCTTCAAAAGGAACCTTGATGATTGGATGGGAGATAGGAAATTCACCCCGGGGATCATGTCAGTCGCCCTGCTAGACAGTGGCCCAGAGAAGTAAATATTGTGGGAAGAAATATCCAGGGAATTGTTATGGCTAGGCTTGCATAGACCCTAGGGCCGATAGCCTAGTACCGACCTATGAACCTATACTAATTTAGCTTCTCAATTGATTAATCTCTGTAGGCATTGTTTACCCTTGTGCAAACAGGCTTAAAACCACTTACTGCTGCTTAATAGTGCTTACTCCCGCTTACCCCCATGCTAATTTCTTTAAAAGAAAAAAAAAGGGTTGATAGGAAAGTGGTGAAAAAGGGGCACAAAGAGGGAAAGACAGTAGGTAAAATAGCTAGGGATGTGCAGGAAGGGTGTTGGGAAGGTCCATAGCTGCCCATTTCCTCTACACTAACAGCTGTGCATGTACACTAAATTTGGAGGTAGATTTGGACACTCAAACCCCTGGGAGTGGGGTGAGGACACAATAATAAGTTGTGATGCCAATTAGACCAGATTACATGTGTCCAGTGGACATGTGTGTGAAATGGACAGCTATGTATGGGGCGAGATTTTTTTTTGGGAACAGATTGTCCTTTTTTTATTTTATTTTCAGGTGAGAGTGGGATGTTGGGGAGGGATAGTAGGTATATTTGGGGAGGTAGGTTGGGTATGTTAACAGACAAGGCAAACAAGACACATACAGGGGTGGTATGTGACACGTGGGGGGTAAACACCTTGATGGGCAGGGGTGTTGGGAAATCGGAAGCCCATGAACTCCCTAGTGGAAACAGTGGGACTGAGGTCCCCACCCATGGGCAGTCACCACTGCACCTTCACAGCCCTGAAGATGGCTGTGCTGGGGGCTGCATTGCAGGGACAGCCTGACCCTCTAGGTGCAACATGCAGCCCTCGAGCTGGCGTAGAAGATCACCAAGCTGCTGGTTGAGCTCGCTACACACCATGACCCGGACCTGGTGACTGGTGACAGGTTCCTCTCCATGGCCGCTCCCCTGGGGGGGATGAGCCCCATCCCCTGAAGTGGTTCCACCCAAAGGTGGTGCAGGACCAATGGACAGGGAGGTCCCGGGTTGGGCTCCAGACATGCTGGTGCCCGGTGTCAAGGCCAGCTGAGGTGGGGCATGTGGGTCCGCTGGGACCGGCCTTCCCAAACATGCTATAGTGTTTAGGTTTTATCATCATATATGGATTAGTAATAATCAACAATATGCATAGATATTCCCATTAACCCAGACACCAGATGCGGAACAGTAGCATAGCAAACAGAACACATGCATATATGAGACCACAGTGTAAATAAGAACAACATGCAGGTACATTGATGGCACCATGACACCAATGTTGGAATAATTGGATATAGCACATGCATGGGAACAATTAAATTATTTATCAAACAACAGCACATTTTTAGAACATTGGAGTCATTACATACCGGTTGGGGTGGGTATGTTGTTTATTCTTGGAGATATGGTGGGGGGGGAGAAAGATGTCACTGAACAACTAGTATATTCCTGTAGTCCATATTACTTTCCTAGTCAGTGCTGTTAACAGTACCTTACAAGTCTTACCACACTACCCTATATCCTTAGATTGGACAGTGATATGGCTGTCATCATCGTTATACATGAACTGGTTTTACCTGCAGTATACACCTCTTACCTGGTATACCTGTGGAGGGAATGTATGTTAACACTAACTGTTTCTACACATACTCCCAAATTCCAGGTTGATGTGCACATGGCTATCCATCTCTTTCTGCACAGACACTGGCCATGTGTTGACCACATGCAGGTGTACCTGGACATATCTAGAATATTGCCCTCTCCAACCTTTAGTCACTTGACACACACATATATACATGCTTTCATACACAGTTATATTATGCAGCACAGTATGGGTGACAGTGATCAGCGATACTTTATTATTCAGAGAAACTGCAACACTGACAATTCCCTACAATAGCAGAGTAAACAGTACCAGTACAGGGTATAATGGTTTTTATTTCTCAGCACAGTGTTCGTATCCGACGTACCTGCGGGAGCAATTTTGTTAGCACTACCTGAATGTTGCCACAAAAAGTTCCAGATTACACATTAATATTATGCATATACATCTCACTCTGTGACTGTACACACTCTGATCGCAGCTTGACAACATGGGGGTGTAGATAGGGCATACTTAGCTTATTACTCTCCTAACAGTTTTGGGGGTTGATACAGTGACAGGTTTGTTCACATAGATGTTGGACAATCACTTGTATTCCCTGTTTGCTGACTAAGCATCTAGGATCATCCCACAGACTAACCAGGGGGACAGGGAGACATGCAGCAGATATGGGCCCATATACTGGACATTCTGGTCTCATCTGTACAGTTGTGGGGTATGATTCTGTATGCAGCCTAATTCTACTCCCAGGATTCAGACCATGGCTGTGTCTGCTACAACTTAAACACTGTCTATCAGAGTTGTGTGTGCTACATAGATATTGCTGTATATCTCCTATCTGCTTTCTGTTCTATAATTCTCCTGTGTTTTTGCATTCTGACCTTGTGTTGCAATTCTCTTATTCAGATTTCCTAGACAGTTATATTTTGTAGGACAGTGTGGGTGACAGTGATGCGTAATACCTCATTAGTAAGAGCAACTGCATCACTCACAATGCCATACAATACCAATGTAAACAGTACCAGTACAGGGTATCATTCTTGTATTTCTGGGCACAGTGTTGGTATCTGACAGACCTGTGGGAGAAATGTTTGATAGCACTACCTGATTGTTGTCACACACAGTACCAGATTCCATATTACTATTATGCACATACGGTTTACCTTCATGTGTGCCTACTGCACACAGGCAAACAGCAATTGTCCGAAAGGCAGTTTGCAAAGTTTGCAGATGCCGAACGGAAAAAGGTTCGAATGTGCAATGAGTGAATCACATTGACATTCGCTCATTGCACATTCGACATTTTGGGACGGATTGCACTATAGTGGGGATCTGAAAATGGTCCCTTTCCCAACTGTAGTGTGATCTTGGAGTTAGAATATTAAAGTAGGGGGGTGTGGGGGGCTTGCCCTCCTGCTTTACATTTCATTAGAGTTTTTGTTCAACATTAATGTTCGAAAATCATCAAATCTGCGTTTTGATTTGCTGATCTTTGAACATTTGAAACTGTCACTGTTTTCATTTTTGTGGTTACGATTCATTCATATGAGCAATCACACCACTGTGATTCTAAAGGTAAACCTGCACATACATCTCGCTGTGTTACTATACACACTCTGGCCACTGTTTGACAAGATGGGGTGTAAATGGGACATATGTGGCTTCTTAGTCTCATAAGGTTTTGGGGAGTTGCTAGTGTGCCAGCTTTGTTCTCATAGATGTGTGTCAATCAGTTGTATTTCCTGTTTGCTGCCTATACGTCTGGGATCATCCCACTGATTTCCCAGGGGGACAGGTTGACAGGCAACAGATATGGGCCACTTTACTGGACATTCTGGATATATATGTATAGTTGTGGGGTACGATTCAGTGTGCAGACTGTTACCACCGGCAGGATTCGAACTATGGCTATGTGTGCTAAAAAAACAACTGTTCACATTTCAGTTGCATGTGCTATGCAGGTTTTGTTGTCTGCTTTTCCGTTTTCTGTCTATGTGTTTCTCAGTTGTACTAAATGGCCTCTGGGTATTACACCAGTTATATACAGGCATTCCTACACATTCTTTTTATGGTGCACGGTGTGGGTAACAGTGCTTATTACAACAGTACTATTACGTGAATGCAAATCTACATTACCATATGATACCAGAGTATACGCATGCAGTCCAGCAGTTAGACCTTTATTGTCAGGCTATTATGCTTTTATTTACGTACATACTATACGGGTATTTTCCTGACATATTCTCCGGTGTATGCAGTATTTGTCTTACACAATACAGGTTTTATACAGGCAATTAATTTACTAATACTTTTAGATTTATTTCCTATGACAGTACATGCAAGAGTATTACTGACCTGCCTCACATCGCAACCTCTCCAGGCGACTTCGACGGGCCTCCTGGTTCATGGCCCACTCGATTGCAGCTGTGGATGAGATAAGAGGAATATCTAGCAATACCTATCCATGATATGCATGAGCTGGCAATTATTAAACAGGTAGTGGACTGATACTTACGCACAGCCTTTACATCCTCTGCCATTCAAGTCTCTTGGATCCACTGGTCCAAGAGGTCCCCCTTACGCCGCTTCAGGTTGGCATAGTGATGCCTGACCTGCTCACCAGTTTGGGGTATGCCAGTAGCACTGGTGAGGTCACGGGTGAGACAGTCCCAGGCATCCGCCTTATATTGGAAGTCCTGGTACTGGTCCTGCAGCAGTCTCTGTTCATGGTCTTTGACAATGAGTCATGCCATGACTCTGGACTCCTGGATGCACCAGCACTGTGCCTGAACGGGCACACCCTCTTCCCTTCCTGACATAGTGCCTGCAAGGGAAGCTACAACCAGTTATGAGATGTATTCCCGCCTCTTGGGTTTAAGTAGGGCCAATTTCCTGCACTTTTTCATGATTGTCTGGTTTTAAAAAGGCTAAGCTATGGGCAAACCTGCTTACCCACAGTTGGCATTGTTTAAAGGGATATAACACTGGCCACATTGAGTTAGCTGCCCTACACATTGCTTACACCTCCTAAGCTGGCCTGTGCAATGCTTAGCATTGCTTACATTTGACTTTGCATTATATTTCCTTTTTCGCATTGATTTATTATTCATTACATCTTATATGTATGCCTGGTATCCATGATTCATGTGTATGTACACTGTATGGGGTCCTTGTGTTTTATTGGGGACTTCAACACTCTATTACAATTACACCTGACTTCTGGGCTTACTACTGTACTCCAGTTCACATATTTATGTTATGTAGTGGGTTATGGAACATATGTCTGTATACTGATTCCTTTCACAGGTTCAGTTTGATTTTACTATAGTGAAGACTTATTTGCTGATACCTCATTCCTTTGTATTTCTGTGATGGCTTGGTGGTTAACTACTGTGACTATAATGTATAGGGTCTTGGGTTCAAGACCTGCAAGGCTGTTTATTTTGTTGATGGTCAGAACAAGGGCCATTGGATACAGAGTAATTAAGGCACTTTTGAGCATTTGTAAGTGGGTTAACGTGGGTTTGCGCAAGGGTAAGCAATGCTAACCTCCGGTTACATATGCTTACAGAGAGTTAGCTTCAGTATTGCGTAACCTGTGTGCGCATTGCTTACCCATGCGTATACGGGCTTAAACCAGCTTACTAGTGCTTATATATGCTTACTACTGCGTATTGGTGCTTATACCTGATTACTAGTGCTTTATTCATTATGACACTGACACCTCCCATGTGCATTTACTACAGTACTCCAGTTCATAAATATATGTTATTTAGTGGGTTATGCAACAAAATTATCGGTCATAATGTGCTTTGCCAGGGAAAATGGAATGCGCTGCAATGGGACTCGAACCAGGAATGCCTGCACATAAGGCAAATGCTCTGCCCACTACACTATTGCTGCTTCATTTGCATATGTCTTACTTGTTATCCTCTTCAGCCATTTAAGCTGCATTAACCGTAGCGAAGCGTTGGGCACACCACGTACCTACGGTTAGCTTTAGTCAGAGTTTTAAAAAAAAATAAAAGGGTTTGTTCATTTTATTTCTATATACTTGCTGTTGTACACAGGGGGACTGTTGATGGGGATATGTGGACATCTATGAGCAGTCTCTCTCATTTCTTAGCCCTTTTAGCTTTTCTTCATTGCATGGGCATGTATATTCTGAGAGCTCTGCTCTCAGACATGCTCCCCGCAGTCTTACACGCTCCTTGTAAGATTAGAAGCTCAGGCAGCGCACCTCATTACCATGCATGGCACGCTGCCATCCTGCTCCTAAACAGCTGCTTTCATGCATGACCGGCCTTAGGCATTGGCGAACTAGGCAACCACCTAGGGCACCATATGGGCCGGTTTGGTAAAGGACACAGTTTGTGTTCATTTATTTATTTATTTTTATTAATTTACTTTTTTTATTATTCGAACGCATAATAGGAAAAGTACATTAATTAAAATGAATAAATAAACCATAGGGCGCCGGATGAGGGGGAGGGATGAGTGCCCTCCCACTTTTATACCTGCAGTGTGGCCAGGAGGCTTCAACAACTACAAAAAAAAAATCTTTGTTCTACTACCTTTAAGGAGAAGTACATGCACGTCATACGCACATACACCGACACTGATGTAAAGACTGCTGGCGCAATGAGTGGCCGTTTGGGGGACCTGCATGAAAAGCAGCAGGAGTGCCTGAAACAGGTGAGAGACAGTATTCAATAACTGGGAGAACGGGGATGTGTACCTACACTGTACATGGATTTGGGGGTTCCCCTTATACCCTTTTGGCTGCACTGAATGATTCAGCTGTTCATTCATAATTATTGAAATGAAACTGGTGTATATGCATTGGAGAGACTCGGGATTTTCTGCACTTCATTTATATCGCTGTTTTCATCTGACACACTTAACCCACCAATGCCTATCAAGTGTAGGTATTTGGCACTGTGGCCATTGTTTATCATAGTACTCAACTGTTTTGAAGAATAAGGGGCAACATCAAAAGTAATGGGGGCAAAGACCCAAAATTGGGGACAATTTTAAATTCCTTTAATTAATAAAAAATATGAATAGAGTCAATTTTACACCAGCATGCTTTTACTGAACAATATGAAGTATAATGCTAATATCTGTCACAATTAACTGACAGTAAGCTTCACTGATATACAAGAGAAACAAAATTTGCGAGGGAAAGAGCAAAACATAAACAAAATCATGGGCATTGTGGAAACTCAGTTGATCTTTAAAACTATGCCTTTACATATTTAAAGCAAAGGGAATAGTTTTCTTTGCTGACTTTCTTATCTGTACCCTTTTAATTTTATTCCAAAATTTGAAGCTGGTCTGTTTGGTACCCTTACCCTTTGTACTTGTGAAATGTTGCCTTCTTAAAATTAATTTGTGCACAATGGCTTATGTGTTGCATATCAAGTTCTATACCTAAATCAGAAAGTACTAAGCAAATGTACAACAAAAAAAAAACCTATAGAGAAAACCTTTTGCAGAATACATCAATGGTTGCATGCCTGCATTTAGGAATACTTGAATATGCCTAGAGAACGGTAAATGGTTTTTGTTTTGCACTGGATGCATCTGATTTAAGGCTTGTAGCTTCAGAAGCTTAAGTTGCTGATTTTATTCATTTTAAGTATGCAATTTTGTTTGTCAGTGGAAAGTACAGGAGACTTTTTTTCTATTGCAATGGGGGAGAAGGCTGGGTTCTAGTATTACAGGCATCTGAGTTGTTGGTGTTTGGACCATTCATCGGGTTATGGGCTTCGTTGTCAGAAAGTTTGTATAGTGTAACTAAATTTAATAAAGAAATGTCTTTTTTAATTGAGTAAACATTGTCAGAAACTGTTTCTTTTAAAGCTGGCTGTCTAGTTAGCTTGAATGAAGGAAGAAGCCATTCAAAAACATAAATAATAAACAGGCTAAAGCTTATTGTGCTGTTTTATTAACTGAGCAGGAATATGGATTGTCAACAAAGTATCATAAGAAGAATGGAAATATATTGCTTATTAGCTAAGGAGAATTACAGATGATCAACAAATAATTATGTTGGTGAGAGAAAGCAAAGAAGGTACTTACTGTATGTTCAGGAAAATATATTTTGTACATTTTGTTAGCTTATTTAAGTTTTTCTGGGTAGTCACTTTCTAGATGAGACTTTGTGAAAAAATTGTTACAAAGTATTACCTTTGTATGTAATTATATTTGACTATGTTACATTTCCTATGTTTCTTACATACCACTTGCATATCTATATATAAATGATCTTCACACAGTCATCCCCAGAGCCACCTGCATTCAATATGCAGATGACTCAACCCTGATCTGTTCTGATCGGTCTCTTCAGAATCTCCAAGCAGCCACCCAACAATGTTTCACTAAAGTTGAAAAATGGTTCTCCGAGCGGAAACTCATACTCAACCCGACTAAAACCAAGTTACTTCTATTTTTCCCCACTTCCACCAATCCACTACCCCAAGAACCCCCCCCCTGACAATCCGAGGACCTTCTTTGTGGAATCCTTTAATGGCACCATCATTGAGCCCATCCCCTGTACCAAACTATTAGGTGTCACTATTGACCACAAGCTTAAATTCGACATGCACATTGCCCAAACCATTAAGTCAGTTAACAAGAAACTAGGCTCTATGTACAGAATCAAGAACTTTCTCACTCAATGCTAAATTAACCATTGCTCGAACCCATCTCCTTTCCACCTTACTATATGCCTCACCGATACTATCATTCCTCAACAAACGTGAGCTTAATAACCTCTCTACCACCTACCATCATATTGCCAGATTTGTAACAGGCACACCCTATCGTACCCACCATTGCCTCAACCTCAAGAAACTAGGCTGGCTGGAACTGCCCAATCTTCTTAAACTAAACCAACTCACGAAGCATTCAAAATAATTAATCAACCAGAGAAAACCCCCTCGCTGAGCAAAATCCTGACCCCCTACACCAACTTAAGTAGCCTTCGATCCTCAAACAGTATTCTGATACTAACCATCAAATCTAATAACAAGGGCGGCGATGCGCTTTATGCTAACTCCATTGGAAAGCTATGGAATTCCCTTCCCAACAACCTCAGGCTCATGACCTCACTCAATCTATTCAAAACTAATCTCAGAGAATTACTTAAGTCTCAATGGTTATGCCCATGTTCCAACCCTGACTAATCCCAATAGGTCTATCGGTACCTAATCTCTCTTCTGCCCCTCAAGCTTTATCTAGTACTTTTCTACCTCCACATGTATCTATGTCATATGATCATCTTAAAAAATCCCTACCAAACTATCAGCTCGGATATTTAGATCTTGTTATTCGTGTTATTATTATATTAATGTAGTTTATTGTATCTAATTGTTTGGTGATACTACTGTTAAATGTGGGAGCTTTTCTTCCCGGGCCTTTACTGAAAAAGGACATGTATCCAGCTAGACTAGCCCGGTCAACAAATGTAAAATAAAATAAATAAAATAAAATAAATATATGTATATATATATATATATATATATATATATATATATATATATATATATATATATATATATATATTTTTTTTTTTTTATATATATATATATATATATATATATATATATAATCATACCTCTCAAGTGTACAGATTTTTGCAGACTGTCCAGATTTTAGCCTCATATTTTTAGCCTATTCATCATAAAATGTGTTTTTTTTTCTCTGGCAAATCCCTGAGGACTTAAATAACTAAATGTCATCATACATTTGATTTTCAGCCTTCATTTCCTTCTGAAAATGCATGCTAAGACAAATGCTATTCTAGCAAGTTTCTAAGTCTTTAAGAGCAACATTTATAATCTGTCCCTGTTTGGGGGGCTTTGACCCCCCCCCTGTTATTTTAGGCTTTGTTCAGATTTCTTGTGCTAAGAGGTTGAGAGGTATGGAGGCATGGTATGTAATGTCCTAGTTGCCGATTTATTTGTTGCATTTTAAGAGGGGAATAGGGGTTCTGCATTCCTTAGTGTGCCGTCCTTTGTTTAAGATGCCTAGTTACTATGAACTTGTCTGTTTCTTAGTCATTCTCTATTGAAATATTGTCAGTGTACCATTTTTTTAATTCTTCAAGGGCAGCAAGCACTGAATCTGTAGATGGAACAGTGAAATGTAAAGTTCTTTGCCAGTAATAGCATATTCATTAGTTACAAATCTCTTTAATGTAGAATTATTCAGATGATGTGTACTTCTGCAGAGATTGTGCTTATTGACTGATGTTTGAGGGGCCTTTTATGATTAAAATATTCTGAAATGGGTAGGTTTGTCATTATTGGGTCATACATTTTGTTTCATTACTTACTGGAAAAATGTTCAAAACTACAAATTTAACACACAGTAACAAGTGTAAATGTTTTCAGTGTGCAACTAGCTGTTTTTTGTTTATCAGATGGCACACTGTGTTGTAGAATGTGAAAGCAGTGTTAGTAGCATAATTGACTTTGTTGCAGAAAGATGTGGATTCTACTCCCACACCATGTAGATGGAGTGCTGATATGCAGTGCCCATATGATTGTTGATTATTTGGTGCATTATAAAGGGGGATAGGGGTTCTACACTCCTGAGTATGTCCTTCGTATGAGATACCTAGTGACTGTGAACTTGTTAGTCATTTCCTATTGCAATATTACCAACTTACCAATTTTTAATGTAATATAGGCAATTCATTTTTCAAGGGCAGCAGGCACTAAATTTGTAGATAACATTGATATGTAAAGTTGTTTGCCAGTAGCAACCTCTTCATTAGTTAAAGATTTCTTTAATGTAGAATTCAGATGATTTTACTTCTGCAGAGATTGCGCGTGTGTAGTAATATCGGTGGATTGTAATGACAGAAGTCTTGAGTGGCCTTTTATTGTTGAAATTTTCTGAAATGGGTAGTGCTTGGTTCATAAATTTTGTTTCATTGCTTATTAAAAGAATGTTTAAAACTACAAATTTAAAACATATTCTAACAAGTGGTTCTGTATTATACAAGGAATATAATTCAATACAATCAGGAAAGTGAATTAAAGAATAAATACATGTATGCATGGCCCTAAAAAATGTGTCCAACCAGATGCATTTCTATGAATGTGGGTTTTCATGTTGTTTCAATGAATGTGAGTTTTGCCATTATAATGAATGTGAGTTTCAAGGGCAGACAAGTTTACTGCTCATGCTAAGTCTGTTTTCATTGTGAGACTGTATTGTTTGTTTAGCAAATGGCTATCTGCGTTTGTGCTATTTTATTACAATATATGTAATCATTGTAGAATCAAATAATAGAACATATGCATGGTAACTGGTGAGATAACCAAATGATGGAACACTGGAATGGCTGAGGAGGGGGCTGCTGCTGGGGGTTGCTGCAGGAGGGGCTGCTCTGGGATGGCGGTCTATTACCCTTCCTAGAACCCTATCTGACCATGATCCAACTCTGGTATTTCAAGTAGAAAATACATATGCAACGGTAACTGCAGTTTAACTACATTACAAGCTATCTTTTTCTTCCCATGCATTTAAATAATTTAAGGAAATGACTGGTGTGGCTTTCTTGGGGAATGACCCAGTAGGTGTAGCTCAAATAGGGGTGTTTCATGAGTGTGGTGTGGGTGGGGCTTGAGGGGTGCCGGAGCACTACTTCGCCTAGGGTGACATTTCGGCTAAGGCCAGCCCTGCTTCCAAGTGGGACCAAGCTAGCCCTGCACGGAAGATTAGTAAATCCGGGGGAATATCTCTAGATGCATCTTAAATAACATGAAGCGCGATTTAGCCACATCCCTATCAAAACTGTTCAACCTCACCCTCCATACAGGTTTTATACCAAGCAAATGGGGAACAGCTTATTCCACTGTATAAGAGAGGACCTTCCACAGACCCAGTCAATTATAGACCCATAAGTCTGACCAGTCCCATATGCAGATTCATAGAAAGAATCAGTCATCTGTCTGTAAACTTGGTCAGCCATAAACCCTTAGCAGTAGCTTTGACCACTGAGATGTAAATGCGAAGAGGAACAGCCCAGGGACTGAACACCAGGGTACTTTAGTGTGTGTGTGTGTGTGTGTGTGTGTGTGTGTGTGTTGTTTATACATGTATACATTTTCAAGCATTTCCAGGCTGACACTGAAATAGGTCCATTTGGATCAGACAGTGCTCTACACCGGTGAACAAACTGAGGAACACCCTCACTACCATTCACATATTACAGCAAGTGCCTTAACTCTCAGCAACTCATCTGCACGAACTAAACATTCCTCCCAAAGCCTGATATTTTCTAGCCGTAGCAGAAGCATAGCTCTCAACCTCAAAGCACAAGAAATCTGGACAAAGCTAAAAATAATAGGAGGCAAAGGTCCAAAATCAGGTACAAAATCAGGTGCATATTTTAAATATTGCTCATGCGAACTTAAAATGTTGCTAGGTTTTGCTTGTATTTTCTAAAGGATATGAAAATGGAAACTTGTTGTATGTCATTATCTAGTGACTTCAATCCTCAATGATGTAATGTTCACTAAATAGATAGATGGATAGATATTTATAGATATATAGATATGTAGCTATATAAAAAAACAAAGAATAAATAGTAAAAATAGACATGCCTTGAGTACATCATCCTGAAAATATACACATGTTGATTATGTCATCCTAAAAAAAAAAAAAAAAACTAGCTGAATATGAATTCCCCAGGCTATAATGGGGAAAAAATCCCACAGACATTAAAGGAAAATAAGACTTGTAACTCTAATGGGCAAAATTCAATATACAGATTCTGTCATCAAAATTATATAAAAGTGAACAACCTGGATGTCCATTTCAACAGACTACAATGGGAAAAAATTCCATAGACTTTAATGGAACATAAGACTATATAATGGCAAAACACAGTATATACAGTAAATACAGTATTACAGTAAAAATGGAACTAAATATTCAGAAAATACACCACAGACAGCTAATACCAGAAACAACTAAGCAAACCATCAAACAGTAACACAAACTGAAATAACGCAAACTATGTCCCAATTTCTTTAAATGAAGAAATGAGCACAGAGACTAACAAATGTAAAAAAATCAAAACTACACGAAAGTAGCAGAAAAAAGTGTAATCAAAGCATAAAACTCAGAAAACTAACATTAATAAATTTAAAACGCTATTAGAATCATAAAGACTAACAGTTTAAACAAACAATCAAAATACACCTACAAACAATGCAGAAAGTAAAACAAAAAATATAAAGCACCCCATGACAAATACATACACACATGCACACACATACGCACACAATAATGCCAAGAAACTAAGCCCTCTCTATAAAAGAAAAAAAAAAGTCTACAATACACAGCAAAATGCAACAGTGAACATCATTTTATGTAAAGAGTTACGAGACAAAACAGATAAAAAAGTAAATTCCAAAAGATCTGAAGAAAATAAAGAACAGGAAATAAAACAATAAAGCTGAACTGGCAAGTATGTTGTGTGTTTTATTTGCAAACCTTAATACCAAGCTACATTTCTGATCTTCAACAAAAAGGACAACTGTTACTTTTTTCTTCCTACTTGTACACATTCATGAGCTCTATAAAAATGAGCACAGTGAAATGTATTCAATGTTATGCTATTTCTCTGGTTGCATCTATGATTCAAAAATGTGAATCACCTAGAGTAGCTTTAAGTGACTACCTCCACTGCATATAAAAAGGGCTGTCCTTATCAAGAGGAAGAAGTATATCAGCCTCTTATAAGCAGGCACTTTAAACCTTTTTTTGTTATTCAAGAGAAAATCAGCCTTTCATATTATATATCAGGAGACAATGAGCCCCATAAAAGTGGACACAGGCTCTCATATTACATGTGATAGACGAAAAAGTTCTGTAATAAAGTTTTCATACTTGGCTGCAATGAATATGAGCCCCACTGATGTAGACACAGCCTCTCATTTTACATGTATTAGAAAACAGGCTAATAAAGTTGGTGTTAGCCTCATAAAAGCAGGCATTTTCAATGTTCAAAATGTAAACCACTCCATTACATGAATTTGATGAAGTTCAGGCGAAAGTGTTTTCTTAAATATAGTTCTATAGTTGTAGCTCAAAATATTCCGCGGTGGTGCAGCGGTAGCATTGTTGCCTCACAGCAAGAGGTTCTCCCGTTCGATTCTCGGCTTGGGTTGGGAGTGCCTTCTGTGTGGAGTCTGCATGTCCTCCATGTGGTTGAGTGGGCATTTGAAAGACATGCGTTGAATGGGTGTGCATTCGTTGAAGTTAGGGTGTCGGGCTGGCAACTCGACACCATAAAAACTAACTGCCAATCATTAGCAGACTGGAGTTCCGCTGTGGCGACCCCTAACCGGGAAAAAGCCGGAAGACCAACAACAGTTGTAGCTCATAATGTGTTGTCATGTTTTGTTTGTTAGACATTAAAAATAAAAATAAAACCTTTTAACTAAGAATGAGTTTCCCTAGGATGCTGAGCTGGTAAACCCTCATGGGTCTTTCAGGAATATTCAAATACAGGACTAACCTCTAAGCTTTGGGACTGGCTCCTTGTTTTTCCATCTCCCAGATTTTCCTCTAATCAGCTCCCCTAGACCCTAACACCACTTTCTGTAACTGCCTTTAAATGACTGACTTTTTAATATAATGTAGTAGAACAAGAACACTCATTCATCTATCTACTTAACAGAATAAACTACTGGAAACTTTAACAAGGTGTCTTTATTCCTCCCACAGGGAGGGTATCAGAGAGAAAGTCTCCTAGATCTGCTAACCAAAGTGATTTTATATGGACTTATCCTTTATGCTCTGTCTTGATTATCTCTGTTTTCTGTCTACAGTAGTGAGGAAATCTTTCTATGTTGTGCAACTTATATACAAACGTATGTCATCTAGGCCAAAGGAGGTCATTATTCCACTGTATTTAGCATTCATCAGATCTATCACTGAGTATAATACCCCCTTTGGTATGTACCTCACAAGGCACATCCAACAATTGGAACATCCATAGATGTTCCTCACTAAAAGAATAAGTGACATGCAGACTGCATCAAAGCCCTGCCACTGCATTTTGTCTCCTACAGGCTGTTGAGGGAAGATCTATGCCTGGCATACAAGGCATTCTCAGATGCCACTCTGATGGACCTCCTGCATATCTGCAAAACAAGCAGCACCAGAATTACCTGCTTTAAGGACTTAAGCCTTGCCTGTGATATATACAGAACTTGCTTGAGAGGCAGGTGTATGTCCCGGAGACTACCCCTTCTCTGGAATAGGCTCTCCATCCATGTTAATCACAGTTCATCCTTAACCCAATTCAAATGTAACACAGACAATTGGATGGGGAACAGGAAATTCATCCTTGTTTGGCACCTATGTCTTTAATTGACACAAGCATCCTGAAAATGGTTCATCACCCAGGCTCTGGTTTTAAATGTTTCATCTCCCAAGCCCCCGCTTATAGTTATCAAGGGTACCAAAAATTGTCAGAGATTTGGGATGCATGGCTAGGCTTAAATATGCCCTTGTGGTCATTAGCCTAGTACACACCTATGAACCTATGAACCCATTAGGAAGACAGAAACTATGCTAATATAAAATGTGTGTGTGTGTGTGTGTATATATATATATATATATATGGATCCCTATTGATCCATCGAATTTAAGTTTCACTGAAATGTAAATTCGCTACTGCAGTTTCACGAAAGTACATTTGTTCGAAAATGCACTTTCGTAAAAAAAACACACAACAAAACCTAAAAAAAAAACCACACTAAACACTATTATGCAGGGAGGCAAGCCCCCCTACACCCCTCTACCTTAATATTCTCACTCCGATATTGCACTACAGTGGGGAAAAGTGAATATTCCCTTATTCCCACTGTACCACGATGTCAGCAATAGTTTCCCTAGTTGTACATCAACAATAAACGTTGATGTACAACTAAGGTTACATGTACTACCTATTTTTTTTTTTTTACTTTAATGTACTTTTTACCACGAAAGTGCATTCACGAATTTATATATATATATATATATATATATATATATATATATATATATATATATATATATATATATATATATATATATATATATATATATATATATACACACACACACACACACACACAAATATTTGTATGTATACGATAATGAATCATTACTATTCAGAAATGAGCACACTGATTAGACAGCTCAGCCAGCATGCATGCTCATTGCAAACTGAGCATATATTAATAGAAAAAAAGCCCAGCAATTCAAGTATTCCTGAGCAGCAAGACCTTTCACTGATAAATGCTTGCTTACTTACTTGTAAAATATTTTACTAATGAAACTAGAAAATGACGAAAAAAGGAAATGTTTTACCTTGCAGCTGTCCACACATTTGTAGAATATCTCTGATTTTCCTCATATTTCTTTTATCCTTCCTATAAGTGCACAAGCATATCTCTTCTCATAGCTTTGTGCCAGAAAGTAACCCAGCAACAAATAAACAAACAAACAAGCAAAAATAAAGACAGCGAAAGTACTACACAGTACCTGTCTTACCCCACTGCGCCCCTTGTATTAAACTGATGTACTTTGCAAGCACATTGTAGAAAAGCAGTAATCCACTTCTGTTTGTGGGTATATCAGGATTTGCCTATGGTTGGCTTTGTTTAATCACGCGGTCGTCACCCTTGTGAACAAACCACACAACAGTAGGTAAATCCTGATAAACCCATGTACATTAATGGATTATTGCTTTAGTAACTGTATGTATGTAAACCAGACATTGCTTCCATCTTGCAGCTGTAAAGAGGCTGTGAGTTCAGTGGGCACAGGTATGTGTGTGTGTCTGTGTGGATATATATATATATATATATATATATATATATATATATATGTGTATTATGGGTCTACTTCAAATACTTGAAATGCCACTTACTCAAATCTTACATGATGGAGATGAAAACATCGACCTGCCATACAAATAAACACACACAATACCAATAGATTCACCAGGGAAAGGAGGCATTTGGCCAGCATTTGGTAATTTGCCCTTTTCTCCACTATAATATGATCTTGGAGTTTTTATATTTAGTTATGGTGGTGTATGGGGTACAGCCACCAACTTGGGTGGGTTTGATTTGCTCCAATTTGTTTTTTTGCTCATGCTGGCTGACTGCTTCCTTTCCCTGGTGAATCTGTTGGTGTTGTGGGTGTTCGTTTATATGGTAGGTCGATGTTTTCATCTCGATCATGTAAGAGTCGAGTAAGTGGCATTTCGATTATTTGAAGAAGACCCACACACATATCTATATATATATATGTATATATATATATATATATATATATATATATATATATACATACATATATATATATATATATATATATATATATATGAGTTTACTGTGTATAACCGAACAGGCAAAATAAGTTCAATCATACAAAATAGTAAAAAAAAGAAAACAATATCAAGAGAGGAAAAATATTTCTTCTCTCAGTATTAAAATATTAGTCTACTCAGTGCCTCCTGAACCCCATACAGGCTAGTACACTGACTTTTTTGAGAAATGCTTATCGCATTTTGCGCACTGTTGAGCGACTAATATTATAGTCTACTCAGTGCCTCCTGGACCCCTTACAGGCTAGTACACTGATTTTGTTTTTGGGAAATACTTATTCGCACTGTTGAGCGAACATTAATATAGTTTACTCATTGCCTCCTGGACCCTTACAGACGCTTCTGGGGATATACCTCGACAAAGGCCTTGACCTTTTCTAATATTTTTGGGTAGTGTTTAGCGCTATGTTCTGCGACTAATACTAGACTAATCAGTGCCTCCTGGACCCCACTCAGTCTCTTCTGAAGCTTATTTGGGTGACTTATATCCCTATTGCTTTTGCTATGATTTTTGTAACCTTCACTGTATGGTTTACCCTTGTGTAAACTTCTCAGTACTCTGCCCTGCCTTCTTTTTTGGGAACTGCGTGTAGGTTTAGGAAGTGGCCTTACACGTGTAGACTGGGCTCAGGTCATACTCATTACAGGGCCTTCCTTCACTTGGCAATCTTCTCTACTGTACAGTATGGAGTAATGTGCCTGCCTCATGGTTTCCCTTTGACTTTAAATGAAATATCTTGTGATTTAATTAATGGTATATCTTGGGTTTTTAACCAAACTACTGCAGTTTTCCTATTGTGGATATGCACATGATGTAACTGGTAGAACCTTGAACTGCGTAACTATGCAATGTGTTTTTGCCTAAACGCTGATTTATTTATTTATTTATTTTAACTGACCTACACTGTTTTTTATTGTGTTATTTGATGGAGCAGTGTATTTAACTACTATATCTGTGTATTTGGTTACTGCACTATATTGACACCACTGCATTTTTATTTACTTTTAATGCTTTTGTATTCTCTCCCACTTTTTCTCCTGTAACAGCTAATTCTCCTGCCTTTACCCAGTGTCTGTTTGCCTGGGTTGAAATCTTCTACTACTCTACGAGGGTACTTTCTGCCTACTACCCTTGGAAAACTCTGGGCCTTTGCACTCTTCTTCAAACCCACTACCTCAAGATTTTAAAAGAGTATGTCTACTTAATTGATTGTAGCCTATGACCATTTTTATCCGGTGAAGTTTCTGTTTGCTCCCAGCTAAGCTTGCCAGCAGCAGCCCCCCCACCCCCTTACTCTGTTTTACTCTTCCTTTCCCCTACCTTGTGTTTTACTTAGCCTGTACTCCCCTCCCAGTAGTGTACGTTTTTCTGCCCCAGAACCTTTGTGACTCTTCTCTGTACATCTGCCCTATGCCCACTAGGTGTCACTCTGTCCACATCTAGACTTACAGTACTGGTTTATTCCCCTACCTTATTCTTCCTATTTTCACCCTTCTCTCTCCCATCCCTTTCCTCCTTTGTAGTGCTCTGTGACCCTCTTCTCCCTACGCTACCTATCTCAAACCTCCTATCTGCTAGCTTTTTCTGTTACCTTTTCCTTCCTCTCTGGACTCTGTGTATCCCGCTCCGTTCGCCCTGCAGGCTCACTCCGCTCCCCTCCCTACCCCCAATTCCCACACACCCCCAGGGGTCCTAACCTTATACTTCCCTAGTCACACCCCTTCACCCTTACAACCTATCCTAATCTTTCCCGCTAAAAAACAAAACCCCTCCCCTCTACATACACTCCTTCCTCCTCCCTCCTTCCTCTACTACTAAACCAACCTCCTCTCCTATTACTAACTTCTCTACTATTCCTCAATTAACATTCTTCCCTTAAACTTCCACTCTCTTCACCTATACCTTCCCTTTATATTCTCCTTTCACACCCCTACAGATCCCCCTACTAACTCATTCCTTCTTGCCTTATACCTATTACTCCACCTCTCCTTCCCTTTCTTCTACTATTACTATATAACTTCCCTTACCTCACATATGTCTCCATACTTACCCACCATGTTGATATTCTTAGCATTATTGTCTACCGCCCTTTATTCTTCTTACTTTCTTACCTTCTTCGAACACCCACTTAAAAACCAGCCTGACTACATATATAAACATACATCTATCATCCACACTTCTCTTACCTCTTTCTTAAATTCTACCTCCACCCCCAGCTATCACCTTCCTAAATTCCATAGGCACTCTCACCTCACCTATGCCTTACCCTCAGATAAAAAAATGAAACAACTAACCCTTCTTAAAAGCAACTTCTCATCCAGACCTAATACTCCTACCTTACAAGACGGTGACATTCACCCCAACCCTGGCCCTACTTATTCCTCCCCTAAAGTATCTAGGCCAAACTTCAATAACACCCTACTCATAGGACATCTAAATATACGAAGTGTAAATAACAAAGTACTCTAGTTACATGCCCTCTTAGACACTCACCACTTTGACATTTTGTGCCTATCAGAGACTTGGCTAAAGCCAGCCACCAAAGACACTGAGATTATACCCCAAGGCTATAATCTACATAGGCTTGATCATTCTAAACATAAAGGTGGTGGAGTGGCAATTCTAGTTAAGAACCATCTTAGCATCTCCACCCTCCCAACCTGTCCAACTCAGGATGTTAGAGCAGAAGCCATCATTGCTAAACTTCAATTAAATGCACAAAAAGCCCTTTACATCATCTGCATGTATATACCACCAGGCAACAATATACCTATCTTAGAAGACTTCCTCTGTTGGGTTTCCTCTAACTACCCCCAAGAAACTATTATTCTGGGTGACTTTAATATAGACTGGAATACCATTAATAATGAAAATCCTTCCTATCATATAAACCTACATGGTTTTACTCAATCCATTACCACTACTACAAGGCTTAATAAACCAAGTAAGAAACAGAGTATCTTAGACTGGATAGTCATAAACAAAGCCAATGTCTCATATAAAGTAGGAACTATGCCTTATGACCTCAGTGACCACTGACTAACCTATATCTCTAGAGAAAAGACTGACTATCATAACCTCCCTAACATTAGAATAATACGCTCTACCAAACTCTTTAAAACTGACCTATTTCAAAATGAACTCAAAACATGCAACTGGAACCTCTTGAAATCACTTCCTCTTAATGAAGCAGTATCTTTCTTTAACTCTACCTTCCTTTCCATTTTGGATAAACATGCCCCTGAACGCTCTATTAGAATGAAGTCTAATATAGCCCCATGGCTCTCAAAGGAAACAAAGAAATTAATTCATACTAAAAATAAAGTTTGGGCCAAATGGAGACACCACAGAATCGGCTCTGATTTTCTTCATTTTTGCCAACTTAGAAACCTTACAAAAAAGCTATAATCTCTGACAAAAAAAAACTACTACTGTGAACTACAACAAACCCATTTAAATAAACCCAAACAATTCTGGTCTTCAATCAACAAACTCTTTTCTCCTGGAACAGCTAAAACTCCCTCCCCTCTAAACGCTGACCCAGATACCCCTAACTATACTGCAAACGCTTTTAACTCCTTTTTTATAGAAACCATTCAATCTCTTGCTAGACAACTAAACACCAATAACTTTTACCCTCCAAATAATCTTGACTCCCCCCACAACTTCACTCTTCAGCCCATCTCTACCTCTTTCATCTACAAGCTTATTCTCAAACTGAAACCCTGCACCCCCTCTGCTGACAAACTCCCTTCTCTCTTTCTTCAAAAGGCTGCTAAACAGATTGCATACCCTATATCTATACTCATAAATAGGACTATCCAAGAGGGAACCATACCTGATATATGGAAAGTCTCTCATATCATCCCACTACACAGAGGTGGTAACTCTATTGACTACACTAACTTTAGACCTATTGCTCTTCTCTCACCTCTAGCTAAGATAATGGAAAAATGTATTCATCAGCAACTTGTACAGTATCTCTCTTTACACAACATTATAGCCAACTGCCAACATGGCTTTAGACCACACCATAGCACCTCCACTGCCCTCCTTTCCTTTGTTGATACCATCAACAACTATCGTAACTCTAACCTTGTCTCCTCTGCTCTATTCATTGACCTCTCTAAAGCTTTTGACATGGTGAACCACTCTTCCCTTATTTACATCCTTGAATCCCTGTCATTTGATAACCTGGCTATAAAATGGTTTACTTCTTATCTAAGCCACAGACAACAAGCCGTTCTTTGGGACAGTCATATCTCTTCCTTATTGCCTGTTTCTATTGGAGTCCCACAGGGCTCCATTCTTGGGCCACTTCTCTTCTCCCTTTACATAAACGATCTTAACACTGTAATCCCTCAAGCTACCTGCATCCAATACGCTGACGATTCCACTATTATTTGTTCAGCATCTACCTCTTCAGAGCTACTCTCTCTAACTCAAACTACCTTCAACACTGTAGAAACTTGGTTTACTAGACGGTACCTCCTCCTCAATGCTAAAAAAACTAAACTTCTCCTTTTCACTCCTACCACTCGAGCCTCCCCATTAAACTTCAACATCTTGTCTAATGACACCACTGTCATTGCTCCTGACACGACAACTAAACTGCTAGGAATAACCATTGATAACAATCTCACTTTTGATCAACACATCAATAACATCATTAAAACAGTTAACAAAAAAATAGGTTCTGTATACCGTATTAAACCATTTCTTACACCTTCTACCAGAGCTACTATCACCCACTCCCATCTGATATCTACTCTCTTTTACGCCTCACCTATTTTCAGTAACCTTAAAAAGGCTAACCTAAATAAACTAGCAACTTGTTACAATAGCATTGCTCGCTTTGCCACCAGTAACCCTTTCAGAACACATCACTGTCATAACCTAAAACTCCTAGGCTGGCTAGAGCTTCAAAACTGTCTTATGATCTCACAACTTACTATTGCCCACAAGATACTTTACCAACCGGATAACACCCCAATACTTTCTCGACTTTTAATCCCTTATAACAATCTTACCTCCCTTCGATCTTCTTCTAAACTTATGACCAAATCTGTAAAATCCCATAACTTTGCTGGTGACTCTCTGTTCACTAATACTGTAGGTAGGACATGGAATCTGCTACCCACTGATATCACTCTAACCTCCTCCTTACCACTCTTCAAACAAAAAATCAAACAGTGCTTCCAAAACCACTGGCTTTGTTCCTGCAGGACTCCTGACTAACCTTCTTCACTCCCCCTACTCAACTATAACTTTATACTTTGCTTAATACCTATACATACTATTTCTTTTTTTCTTGCCCTGTTGCTCTCCTCTTACGCTCTGACTCACTCCTCCTTTTCTCTCCCCCACCCTCTCTTCCATCTTCCTACCTCGTCTCCTTACTTGACTACTGTTTCTCACTCTTTCCCTCTCTTGTATTACTACATGAATTCCTTTAAATCTCCTGCTTTACCTCTTTCTCTTTGACAGATTATTGAAAACTAATTGCTAATCTTTAGCTTTTTAATGTTACGCTTCTACTGACCTAGTATAATTTTTGTAATGCTTCTACTACCTAGTATAACTTTTGTAAGTGCCTTAGGTTTTTGTTGTTCTTATTACTAAATGTATATTCTTATTGTACTTAAATTTTTTTATTAATATGTCTCTTTGTATTGAATTATGTGTGGAGCTTTTCTCCCCGGGCCTCTACTGAAAATGGACATATATCCAGCTAGACTAGCCCGGTTAACAAATGTAAAATAAAAATAAAATAAAAAAATAAAACTAAAAACACGCGTAACACTAATGTCAAATTTGTCTGAATACTGACAATGTTATGGGAAGGTTTTAATGATGTTAAGGTGTAGGGTTAGGGTTGAAGGAAGGGGCAACATTAGTGTTAGGGTTAGCACCATTACTAAAGAGGGTGGGGGGATCTACCCCCCCCCCGCAGCACCTTAGTAATAGGTGCTATCTCTAACTGTAATGCTGCTTTAAGACCTTTCTGTAAAACTGCCACTACACAAGACAGACTCAGGCACACAAACATTCACAAACATACACAGAAGCAACACTGCATCTATTCCCCGACCTAACC
Organism: Protopterus annectens; assembly: GCF_019279795.1. Taxonomy (NCBI): domain Eukaryota; kingdom Metazoa; phylum Chordata; order Ceratodontiformes; family Protopteridae; genus Protopterus; species Protopterus annectens. The sequence goes on from NC_056739.1 coordinate 1,830,613,062, forward strand.
TTTACTCTCACCCTACAATTCAAACAGACACATAACATCCTTCACTAATCCCCCACTCTAAGCCAAACTCATTTATGAACACAAAAGTAAAAACTAATGAAAAACAGCAGGGTTGACAAGTAAACTCTTTATATAATGACACAAACAGAAACACTAAAAGTTTTTCAGCCGTTTTCATTGGTTTTTACTTTTTTGACTGCATTTCCAATACCTGGTAACCCGAGGAGTTTATATTTGCATCATTTATGTACTCACACACACACACACACACACACACACACACACACACACACACACACACACACACACACACACACACACACGTGCGCGCACACACATGCACACACACACACAAACACACATGTATATATATATATATATATATATATATATATATATATATATATACATATATACAGATAGTTTGTATGTACATATATCTTTACATATCTGTCTGCATTGACATCCATAGTTATAGTTATACATATACTATATGTATATCTCTCTATGTATCTACCGATATATCTATATCTACATTTATATTTATCTGTCTATTGATAGATAGATATACGCCACATTTTGTCCAGCATTTAGAATATAAGATTGTTATCTGCTTCTTCTTGAAGTCAAGGGTACAGGGCTTAATTGCTTCCACCTCCATTTGCTTTCTTTATGACTCTGAGCAAGTCACTTAACTACACAGAACTTGCAGGTTACTCATGAAATGGGATAACTGTGACGAATGGACTCACCTGTTTACAGAATGCATAAAATAAAAAAGCAGATACAGATAGTACCAGATAGTTCCAGAATTCATAAGGATATTTCCAATTCACCATAAGATCTGTTGTATTCGGGAGAAGTTGGCTCACTGATCCAGTTAACATTTTTTGGAAAATATTTTGAAATATAGATAAATAGCACCAAATGTACCAAATGGTTTGTAAGGGACAGTGGAAATCTTTAGTCACCATGAAAGAGATTTAAGTTTAGATGCTTGCTTTTTTTGCTGCATACAGAAATGCCTTCTGATCTTGGTGTTGATGCTCTAATGCTATTTTTGCAAAAGGACAGTGCTTACACTGATGCATTGTGTTCATTGTTAAAACTGTATTAGAAAACAATGTTCTGTTTGTCGCAATGATTAACAGATATGGACCACTGTAATGAACAGCTACATGCAGATAACTGTGGTTGCCTGCAAATGCTGCACAGTTGCTTATAGTATTAGTGCTGCAGACAGGGGAAACACTTTGTGGCATGAGACTACATGATGCATCTGGGAAGAGCAACTTAATGAAGTATGTGTTTGCCATACCATAGCATACTAAGCAGCTGTTCCATGCTGCACTATGTTCCATTGTTACGCTATACAGAACATTTCTAAAAGTTTCTCATTCATTTGTCATGATAGCAGAACTGGTGCCGTTACTATGTCATGTGAGATGCTCTAGTTCTTTGTGATCTGCAACTGGTGGGAGGTCAATGGCATCACTGGTTAGGAGCAGGCAAGTGTGGGAGTGGTATTAAGTTTGTCTGCACCAGAAGGAACTTCATTGCTGACAGGATTTTTATTACCATGCAAAGGATTTTTCTCATTCTAAAATAATGATGCTGATCAGCTCTGTGGAGAATGATGTGATTACAACTCATCAACTTTGTGTATGTGGTAATAGTCCCATAAGTGACCCCATTATGACCAACCCATGTGTAGCTGGTATTGAGCATGATCTGGGAGTTAGTGGCCAGTTGAACACATGCTCTTTGCGCACTGAGTACTACATCTGTTTGCCTGAGGTAGGGAGCATTGTAGTAATCCAGGAGTTATCACAATCCACACCCAGATCTTGAAGAAGGCACAAATTTCAACTAGTTACCACAAAAATAAGTAGGTGCTAGTCAAGCTGTTTTTGTGGAATAGACTCCCCATCCACATAAAGTCTATCCCTGTTTATTTTCAAACATAACGTAGATCTGTTCATAGATAGAAGAAAATTTACCTCAGGACTTCTCCCTGTGCTATTAATTGACAGAGCAGCTCCTAAATGTTTAATAATTACATTGGCCCCTTTAAATTGCCTGTGGTATGATCCCAGTTACTTTCATTAGGGGTAATAAATAATTATTGATCATCCACTGTGAACTTGAAGATCTTCTTGTCCATTTCACCTTCCTTGAGTTAAATGAGAGAATGCAAACAAACAAGGTATTCACTGTAGCACAAAATTAACTTCCTTTAATTATTTCCTACATGAATAATTATATTTATTAAGGGCAGACAAAACTTCCTTTTTATTGTTCTTAAATGCTCTTAGTAATCAATAACTGCACACAAAATAGAATAAACTGCACACAAAACAGAATGCCATATTTGCATTTTTATAATTTCAGATGTCTATAAAACTGCTCCATATCTTACTTGCATGGCCAATGACCCCTGCACTCCACTCCTTATTATAAATAAATTTAAGAATTACTTTTCTTTGAAGAAAACTGGAAAATAAATTGCTGAGTCCTTATTCAAAATTCTAATGACATTTCAAGGATATTGTGTCATTTTGATGTCATGTACTTACTCATTTCTATATCAGAAAAAAAATAATATTCCGTCATTTTGTGCCTACTGTCTCTATTAAACTCAACCCAAATGTTACGGATCATAGTTTGCAACCAGCCCAACAGATGAAACCAAACAAATTACCTTGAGTGGGTTTAATCCAGTAACATCTATGATGGAGATTCACTTCTGGCCATACCTGGTAAATTTAAAGGCACCTAAAAGTGAGTTAACAACTTTGACAGTAGAACATAAATTTAACTCATCACCATCATCATCATCAGCTCCTTTTTTCCATTTTCTACATGGAGTCAGGGTGTTTTGTCAACTGTCACCATCTCTCTCGATTCAATGCCACTCTCCTGTTTGACAATCTTGCCTGACTTTTGCAGGTCTTTTCTCACACAATCCATCCATCTATTTGCTGTACTTCCTCATTTCCTCTTGCCTTCTTCCTGTATGTCCCAAATCTTCTTCACCAGATTCCCTTCTGTTTATAGGTTCATAGGTGTTTACTAGGCTAATAACCACAAGGCCTTTTCAAGCCTAGCCATGCATCCCAAATCTCTTATGAGTTCTGATACCCTTGATAAGTGTTCTAAGGCTAACTTCCTGCTATTAAGTGAGAACCTGGCAAAACTTCAAGCACCTATAAACCCTGAGAACACTTCTGCCTATGAAGAACTGTTCACAGAAACCCTGTACAAACATGTTAATAGAAGGAGACGAACCATTTACATGTTACCTGTTTGCATCAGAAACATAGGTGCCAAACCAAGGATGGATTTCAGGTTTCCCATCCAATTGTCCAAGTTGCACTTGAATTGGATTAGGGAGGAACTCTGCTTCACATGTGTGGGGAGCCTGTTCCATAGACAGGGTAGTCTCTGGGATGTATACCTATTTCTCCAGCAGGTCCTATTTATATCACAGGCAAGGTTTAAGTCTTTAGAATGGGTAATTCTGGTACTGTTTGTTTTGTGAATATGCAGGAGGTCCATCAGAGTGGGGTCTGACAATTCCCTGTATGCCAGGCATAGATCTCCACTCAAAAGCCTGTAGGAAACAGAATACAGGAATAAGGCCTTGGGGAGGTCTGCATAGGACATATTACTTATGCCCTCTATTAGTTTAGTGAGGAACTCTGTGGACATTCCAGTTGCTAGATATGCCTGGTTAGGTACACACCAAAGGGGGCATTTTACTCAATGATACATCTGATGAATGCCAAATACAATGGAACAATGACTTCTTGGACTTAGATGCCATACCTTTGTTTATAAGTTGTGCAACATACAATGATTTCCTCACCATTGTAGACACATGATGATCAAAGACGAGATTACTATCTATGTGTGTCTCTAAGTCCCTTACTACTGGGTCATCTCTAAGGGGTGTGTTGTCAATATGATAGTTACCAGGGATAGATGACTTCCCAAAGGATACTATTATGCATTTCTTGGCATTTAGTTTTAGTCCATGTCTCTGACACCAGTTGTTTGTCTGTGTCAGCCCCTCCTGGAGAACATTTGTGTCAATGTGAGATTCACTGACAGCTCCTAATTTGCAGCCATCTGCAAATTTAGTCAGAGAGACCACTGACAGTGGTCTTGACTTCTGAGAAGAAAAGGTCAAAAAGGAGTGTTCCCAGGACTGATCCCTGATGGACTCCACTTGTGACTGGCCTCTTTGCAGAGGTGGAGTCCCCAGTTCTAAATTCCTGGGTCCTGTCTGTGAGCCAGTTGGCTATCCACAGGGTGACATATGGGTTTGTACCTAACCTCTTGAGTTTGTCAAGAATACCCGAGTGGGGTATTGTGTCAAATGCCTTGGCCAGGTCAAGGTAGGCAGTGTGAACAATTTTGCCCTCATCCATTGCTTTGATGACCTTCTCAAAGAAGTCCACTGGGTTGAGTAGGCATGATCTGCCCTTTACGAAACCAAACTGGGTTGGGTCCAGTGTCTGGAGGTTTCTTATATCTTTGTTGATCATCTCCATGATAATTCTTTATATGGCACTACATATAAGACTACTGAGACATATGAGTCTGTAGTTCCCATGGTCTGTAGATGGCCCACCTTTGGGCAGAGGGATGACTGCTGCCTTTCTCCATTCATGAGGCAGAAAACCTGTTTGGAGGCTGCAGTTAAATAGTAATTTCAGAGGCCCTGATAGGTCATGTTTTGTGCTATTTAGAAGGCATCCTGGGATATTGTCTGGACCCACTGATGCAGTGTTCCTGGTCTTAGAGACAGCATTAAGGACCTGTTCCCTAGTGATAGTAGGGGGAGCTATATTTGATGATATTTCCTAAGGGAAGGTTGGGCGGGGGGAGTAAAGTTGGAGCTGAATTTATCAGCCAAGAGGTTTGCTATATATTCTGGTTCAGTATAGGTGACTCTATTTACAATGAGCTCTGCACACGATTGTGTATTGCCTTTGATGCTGTTGACATAGCTAAAGAATGCTTTGTGGTCGTCCTTGGCCTGGGAGGCCAAACTTACCTCAAATTTGGCTTTGGTACAGTATTTGTCCTCTGAGTTGTTTGTTTAGTTTAATGAGAGTACGTTTTGCTTGCTGGGTACTGCATCCCCGAATTTTGCCATGATTTTCTTCTTCCTGTTATACATCCAATTTATTTTGTGATTCCACCAGGGCGGCTTGTTTTTTGAATTAGTTCTGTACTTCTTCCTGGTGGCTACAGCTGCCTCTCTGCAGCTATTAACATGTTTGTACAGGGTTTCTGTGAACAGTTCTTCATAGGCAGAAGTGTTCTCAGGGTTTATAGGTGCTTGAAGTTTTGCCAGGTTCTCACTTAATAGCAGGAAGTTAGCCTTAGAATAGTTCCTGAATATTTCTGGTTTAACTGGGGGTCCAGGTTTTATTTTATTTTTACTTCAAAGGAGACCATTTTGTGGTCTGACCTTACCAGGGAAGGCATTACAGTAGGTGGTGTGCAGCACTCTCCCATATTAGTGTGGACCAGATCCAGTATGGTTGCACTCCTGGTTTGTGTATTGACTATCTGTTCAGGGAGTTTGTGTTTACAAAATCCAGGAATCTCTGTGCATATACGTTTGATGTCTTATAGGATTCCCAGTTAATAGTGAGATAATTAAAGTCACCCATGGATATGGTATTGGGTTGGATGGTTAGTGTTTCTAATAAGTTTAAATATGTGGTATGGGTTTTCTGGTCATACAGGGGAACCTATAGCTTGCATGAAAGTGGTATTGGATTTTATCTATGGTGATTTGAACATGGAGCAGCTCAAGTGCATTGTCCTGGTTGCTTTTGCTGTTGTGCTTTCCTGCACAAGTTCCTGAATCACTATAATCTGTTTTATTTGACCTTCAG
>NC_056739.1:1830623976-1830778976 GCF_019279795.1 Protopterus annectens
TCATGCCGGGTGGCAGGAATAGTCTTCAAGAAATTTACAAGATTAAACATACAAGATCTGCCACTAACATACAAGCACTGAGTTGTCTTATGCATGTCGGTCTGAATAACCAGCTGTGATTCTCTTCATCACCTTTATTTATGTATGTATTTATTTACTATATGTTGACTGGGTTTGTGATTTGGCACAAGACCTTCTCTAGTCATTACTTGGGCAATAAGGGAAATATGTTCCAGCTGATGGAGGTGTGCGAGACAACTATAATATTACAATAAAAGTGATACTCTGCATAGTGACACAAGAATATATTATACGTAAAACTCTGTACATAGGAATGCTAAAATAAATTTGAGAAAGGCAAACATGATGTAGAGAAATAAACAGGAATTCAGGATTCATAGTAAAGTACAAAAACCTTAGGAATGACATAAATAGTACAATGTCTAAAGTTAGGCAGTCGCTATTATTCATTAAATTGTTTGTTGCAATGGAGCAGTAGACTGAAAGGAAACAAGAAAACCATATCCAAAGCTGCTCTATCACCTTGCACAACACACTTGTGAGGCTGAGCAATCTATAATTACTCTGTTCTACGAAAAGGCCTGCCTTCCGGCTTGGGATTACAGAAGCCTGAATCCAGATAGTAGTAATTTATACATTTTGTAATGTCCTATTAAGAATGAGTAAAAGGGTATGCTAGATTATTTCTGAATGCATAAGATGGGCTTCCTGTTATCTCATCAGCTCATACTGAACTGCTATTTACAGGCGTACTGAAGGTAGTGACGACTACATGGTATGTAATTGCGACGAGGTCTGTATTGGGGGGACAGTGGATGGAGTTCTCCCCTGTCGCCTGAAGTTTATACCATATTTACACACTGTATGTGTTGATTCTTTATGGTGATTCCATTTTTAATGCACACTACATTCTTCCTTTTTTGTTCTGTCCCCTGACTTTCTTGAATGTGATTGCAGAACTTCTACTCGCTATTATCCATCCTGTTGCTGTAATTCTCTTGATTGATTTAGTGAGTTATTTTTGGAAGAGTTATCATTTAGAACTACTGCAGAATGTTTCACTATACTTGCGTCTCACAAGTGTGTTTTTATACTTTCATTTGTTTAGAGTATTGTAAAGGGCCATCCATAAAAGTTTCACCAATAAGTTGCAAACTGAGAGGAAGACTAATATATAGACCTAGATGATTGAAACAAATTAACTGCAGATGACTCAGCAGTTCTTGTTTGAAAAATCCTTAGCAACATCATAACTTTGAAGTAGATTTGGATCACATGGCAAATGTTGTGGTATTGTACTCAGGGTGACAAATGTTAGGTTGATATTTAGTTTAGCACATCTAGCAGAGATTTTTTTCAGGGTGACATCCAATATGTTTTAAACCATTAATAGACAGAAGGAAGTTTCTCTGTTCACCTGTTTGAGTGGGGAGCTTTGAAAAGCCTATCTGTCCCTGGAGGAGTGGTTTCTGCCCAGAAATTAGTAGTTTATTGGCTATTTTGGGCTCAGTTCTATCTCTTTCATTTCCCTGCTATAAAACACACATTTGCAAGGCTTTGCACTTGTATACAGCTCAGCAAGTTCCTCCCTGGTGCCCTGCAGAGTTCTACAGCAGAAGAGAGACAAAAGAGAGAATTTGGAGTGATTAGGTATAATTTTTCTGCTCTGCATTTTCTTGCTGCCGTTAGCTAATTCTGCCTAAAATGCCGATTTTTTAGAGTTTCTGTGATTTAAAAAGCTTGTTTCAGCTACATATTGTACTTATTTTACTGTCTGCACTTTAACAAAGTTGTTTTTGTGTTTAAATTACCTGTTTAACTGTTGTAGGCTACCCACTCAAGTGTGATAGCCATTTCTGTGCATTTAAAGTGTTTTTTTTATTGTATCTGCTTTATTTTCTGAAAACAAATACTTGTTTTTCTGCCTTTCTAAGCTAGTATAGTCCAGGTTTTAGGTTAGTGCTGAATTCAGGGCTGTGTTACAAGTTTCTGTGTTTGCCCATACCTTACTTGGATAGAAGGAAGTTTCTCTGTTCACCTATGAGAGAGGGGTGCTTTGAGCAGCCTATCTGTCCCTGGAGGAGTGGTTTCTGCCCATAATTTAGTAGTTTATTCGCCATTTTGGGCTAATTTCTCCCTCTTTCATTTCCCTGCTATAAAACCCGCATTTGCAAGGTTTTGCGTGCCGGGGAGCGCCAGTTAGCTAGGGTATAACTATTCGCGGCTCCACAAAGTCTACTCTTCAATTTTTCCCTTGGAACTAGGCAAACTTTCAACTTAAGCACTCAAACCATTCACTTCTCAGCCTGGCACTTGCTCAAAACTCATAGCAAGCACTAATAAACCTTAGCACTAGACCCCCCCCCCCTATACTGTAGAGAAGGACAAGGCTCTCTATTTGATCTTACCAGCCAATCAGTAAAATAGTTCACTGTACCTATCCAGGCATGTCCAAAGGGCAGTTTCAGGTGTACTCTCATGTCCACCTGGTGAATCTGGGCATTTTCAGGCAGTGTTACAACTGCCTCATGTACACAGACAACCCTCTCTTCCTACCACCAAACACTAATACATGTGAGAGATGCAATTATACAGCCAAACTGGAGGCAAAGCTTTCTCAACCCAAGACTGGACCAGACAGTCAAAAGGAGAAGGGAACTACTTGCATCAACACCACCAGTCTCACATAGACCTATGAAACCAGAACCGGCAAAAATACACATAAATACACAAAAACATACTTGGAGGCTCTAAATAAAAATCTGCAAAGCAGCAGAGACCTCCAAAGCAGACAACCAAGCAACCTCCATCACCCCAACACAAACCATGAAAGACATAACAGTGTGCCATGCAATCACAGCCCTTAAGGTAGGATAACATACCCAACACACTAGTAATAGGTGACTCTATAGTCAGGCACACTGACGTCCAACTCACTAGGCTGAACAAGAAGAAGGTTACTGTTAGCTGCCTGTCAGGTGCCAGGATCCGCTATATAACACAATCACTCAGGTCACTCCAGAACAAGTACAAATATGACTCTGTCATTGTCCATGTTGGGGTGAATGACCTGAGCCGTACCTCCCTGGACTACATGAAAAGAGACATGGAAGAGCTCTCTGATCACGTAGCCCAGGCCGGTATTACCCTGGCCTTGAGTAGCATCCTGCCCTCACCAAGAAGGATACCATGGTATAAAGAAAAAAATTATCAATTTCAACAATTGGCTAAGCTTCTGGTGTCAGTCAAAGAAGATCCAGTGTCTGTCAGCCTGGGATGACATGCTCGACAAGCCAGACTGCTTCACTAGAGATGGCTTGCACCTGTCACCCTTAGGCTTTCGAATACTGGCCAAGGCTCTTGCCACCCCCATAGTTCCCTTTTTAGACAAGGCTCAAAAGACAAACCCACCTCCGTAAATAGCACAAGTAACAAAAAACTGAGGGTAATGTTGCTCAATGCCAGAAGCCTAAATCTCAAAATGCATGCACTCGAGGCACTCCTCAGTATGGAGAAAATCGATATATGTGCAGTAACTGAAACATGGTTTAAGGCTCCAGGGAGCACCCCAGCACTACCAGGCTACAACTCATACCATACATTTCGGCCACAAAACCCAGACAGAAATACAAAAGGTGGGGGCGTATCCATATTCGTCAAGGAGACCCACACCTCCAGGTTAGTGGCACAGCACGATGCTTCAGAGATCATCCACGTGCAACTAACAACAGGAAAAACTGCAATTCAAATTCTAGCTTGCTACAGATCACCCGCCATGTCCCAGATCCCCCATTCTGCATTTTTGGAAACACTGGGAAATATAAAGGTCCTACCAAACACTCTGATATTGGGTGATTTCAATTACCCAGACATTAACTGGGAGAACTACTCAAGTACTAATTCCCTTGCCCAGCATTTCCTAGAATTTATAAACTCAAACACCCTGGATCAACTGGTAAGCATCCCCACCAGAGGTGACAACATATTGGACCTGGTCATCACCAACATGGGCGACTGGTGTTCCACACCGGAGGTCAACCCCTCGCTGGTTAGATCTGACCATAAACTAATCACTCTGAATATCTACATTCTGCCCCCACCCCCCGGTCAAAGAAACCACTGTGAAAAACTTTTCAAAAGCAAACTTCACGTTACTTAAGACCGAGGTGGAAAGTTTGAAAGCTCCCATGCTAATGGATAAAGCTGCAAAATCCTTTACTAATGCACTCTACAGGCACCTACAAGAATGCATGGATTGTGCTATCCCAAGCAAAACCAAGACTCACTCCTCCAAGAAAAGGAAACAAGTCTGGTGGACCCCTGCCATAAACAAGCTATACAATAGAAGGAGGAAACTAGTACAGAAAAGAGTAAAATCCCAAGAAGGGAAGACATCCCTGATCAGTATCAGCAAGAAACTACTATCTCTCATAAAATCGTCCAAGGCGAGCTTCGAAAGAAAAATTGTCAAGGACTCCAAAGATAACCACAAGGCATTTTTTAGCTATGCCAAGAATCTAAGTGGCAATTCTCAGATCTGCTCGGTGTTAGTGCAGAATGGCACAAAATACACTGAACCAACCGATATTGCCAACATCCTGGCAGACAGTTTAAGTGCAAACTTCACCCCCAAAAGGGTCTATAATTATACCAGAAGAATGTAGTGCCCCTGAAGTCACAGACACTCAGGTTAAAACAGCCCTCTCCAAAACCAAAAACAGCATCAGTGGGACCAGACGGTGTCCCAAGCTGCATCCTACATGAGCTCAAAGATGAACTATCCCCTCACCTAAACACACTGTTCAAATTCAGCCTCTCCAAAGGCTACATGTCCATAGAGTGGCGCACAGCAACAGTTATTTGGCTTCACAAAGGTAGAGCCACAACAGACCCCGGAAACTATTGCCCTATAAGCCTGACTAGCTTGGTCTGCAAGGCTGTGGAGCGCATCATCATGGATCACATTAAGAGAGACATTGGGAACCTCCAAACGCTGGATCCTACCCAATTCAGCTTTGTTAAGAGTAGATCATGCCTCCTAAACCAGGTGGACTTCTTTGAGACAGTTACCAAGGCTATAGACGAGGGAAAGGTGGTCCACGCACCCTACCTAGACCTCGCAAAGGCCTTTGACACCATTCCTCATTCTGGTATTATAGACAAGCTCACCAGCCTGAACATAAACCCCTACATCATGAGATGGGTTACCAACTGGCTCACGGACAGAACCTACATGGTAAGAGTTGCGGGAGCTAGGTCTGACTCTAAACCGGTTACAAGTGGCATTCCCCAGGGTTCAGTCCTAGGACTCCTTCTGTTCGGCATATACTTCTCAGAGGTACAGGCAAGCACAGGAGGTCTATGGCTGACCTAGTCCACAGATGACTGCAAACTAGGGACTATAATTGACTCTCTAGCCGACACAGACATCCTCCAAAAGGGTCTCACTGAGACAGATACCTGGTGTCAAAACCATGGCCTCAAGCTAAATGCCAAAAAGTGCATAGTCATCTCCTTTGGAAAAAACAAAGTACCCACAAGCTACCATTTAGGAGGTAGCCCCCTAAATACAGAAGACGTAATAAGGGATCTGCGGACCCAAGTAGATAGTAATCTCTCCTTTGATAATCACATTGCCAAAGTGGTTAGAAAATCCTTCTATGTATCCCTCCTAATCACAAAAGGGCTTGCATCCAGATCAAAAGAGGTCAGTGTGCCCCTCTGTGCATCACTCATTAGACCCATCATAGAGTACAATGCCGCATTTGGGATGTACCTTACAAGACACCTGCAACAGCTGGAAAGACCACAGAAGTACCTCACCAAGAGGATCACTGGCCTCAAACAGATGCGCTATGCAGCTCGACTGAAGAAACTCCAGCTGTACCCGGTTGCATACCGCCTACTCAAAGGTGATCTATGCCTGACATACAAGGCCTTGTCCAATTCAGAATTGATGGACATGCTCCACCTAAAGAAAACTGTATCCCCTCGAGCCACACGCTTTAGGGATCTAAACCTCACCACAACAATAAATAGGACTTGCTGGAGAGATAGATTCCTGTCCCAGGGATGTCCCATGCTCTGGAACAAGATTTCAATCTACATTAGGCAGAGCTCCTTGCTAACACTCTTCAAGAGAAACCTTGATGGGTGGATGGATCACTTCAGTGGCACTGCTGGACAGAGGCACAGGGAACTAATCTAGGGGAGCAGCAAAAGCCAACACAGTTTTGGCTAGGCTTATAAATGCCTTTGGGCAGATAGCCTTGTACCTACCTATGAACCTATGAACCTAAGTCTGGTAGTTTTTTTGCACCTGCTTATTTACCAAGGCATAGTTTTTCAGCCAGTTGAGGGATAACCTAGGGCATAGAGCAAAAAAAATATTTTCTGTTATTAGGAAAGCTATATATTTATTAAGGAGATAGTAATGTTCTTAAGGTGATATGGAGGTGGTACATTCCACATTTTCAATGTTTATGTTTATTGCAACCTAGGCTAAAATACTTCATGTCAAGAATCACTTAGAAAAGGAGATATACCACCTCCATGCTGTAATGTATAACTTTATATCACTTCACAGCTAATGCCATAATCTTTGCATGTTGCTGATATACATTTTACTGATTTCAAGCTATAAGAAAGTTTCATGCTATAAGCTATGGTGTCCTCTTGCCCCCTTGGGATAAACCAAGTACTGACTGTTGCTGAAAACAGGCTTATCTAAGGCATGGGTGTTCCACCATAACACCTCAGAATATTTGTATTTGGACCAAGCAAAATGCTGACAGCAATTCACATCTGGTGGAGGTAAATAATTATACATGAGGGAAACAAACATGAGTCTTTAAGAAAGACATATGCTGTAAAATAATGGATCTATATTAAAATACTGACTGGTGAAATCCACTCTCAAAATTTCAAATCTGGAACACCAAACATCCACAACATCAAAAGTATAAAAAAAACTATAAATTATATTTTTTGGGGAAGTGGTGCTAGCCCACCTGCATCACCCCATATGGAGGGCTGAGCTCTCTACACTCCTGCTCATTATATATACCAAGTTTGAAGTTGCATTACAGCTGTGAGTGAGCAAAACCCCACTCCCTTCTGTACTGTGGTTTTGGACTTTCACTGTTTTGGGTTTGATGTTTTGAGAGTCAACAATGCTGACTATCAGCAATTTAAGCTAGATCCATAAAATAATAATATGAAAATAAAACATATGTTTTCTTAACGATCTGTTATTAAATATGCTACCCAATTTACTAAGTGATCATGGTAAATCTGGTTCATCATTAACTGGCATGGATTTGAGATAAGCAGTATAGATTAACATACAAATGTCACTCATACTTGATTCAAGACTATTTATTTGTTCATTAACTGAGGAAGATCACTGATCCAGAAGAACCATTTTCAGATTCACATTTTGCTGGGTAATTACAGGATTTCACTGCCATAACAAATAGACTATACCTGTCACCATCAAGTTTTTACCATAATAGATATAATACATAGCACTTCTTATATTTGAAACAGACACTAGACCCCAATGACCACCATCTCATCACAGAAGTCCTATCATGAATAAGGTGGGTTTTGGGACCTGAATCATACAGCCACATTCTTTTTGCTGCTGCATGGTCTGTCTCCAATGATAAAATGAAAAGACACTGTTTCAGCAACTTAAACAGCAGAAATGTTATTCACTGAAAATATACTTTTAGTATTTATTTTAATTCCCAGGTTGACTAAAGACGTTTAAGCTTCCTTCCATGGTTTTAACACATTTATAGCATAGATTTGTTGGTACTATTGTATAGCTCACTTCATTCTTCTTCTCCACCACATCAAATTGTCCTTGCCATCTTTTTATGAAATTATTTTCAGGAGACTGAACTAATACTAACACTTGGTGCACTCACTGTTTTCAGATCCTTAAAAGTCTGGAATTTCATTATACACCCTGTATTTCACACATGGAGTCCTTTTACATGTCTTTCTTAATTACTGGCATATCAGTTTTTAACCTATCCTGCAAGTTTGTTACATGTGCTATAACAATTTTAAATGGAGTTTTTTTCCAGTAAGTACTGGAAATATTTATCATGGAGTAACTCATATAGAATAAGCCTTATTGAGGCTTATGGCTCTTACTTTACAGTAAATAGGGGAAGTTACTAATCACAAATCTTATCTTTCGATCCTGTGGCCTACTTTAACACACAACTCATAATTTTATTGAACACATTTGGTTGAGGGTGGTACACTGAAGTTCTTTTCTGTTTTACTTAAAAACACTGAAAACGGTAGTGTAGTACCTTGGACATAAATGGTTTTATCTGGGCCATGAGTAATTCTTTGGAGCTTCCCTACCTGCAGAAAAGTAACATTAGGTCTCTGACTATTGACTTAGTGCTGCTTTTTTCTTGGACACTGTTTCAGGAAACAACATTGGATGGCTAATAATTACTAGACTGTATAGATGGTCATTACTAGACTTTACTAATGGACCTACAAGACACATGGTTATCCTCTTGAATGGGACTTTAATAATAGATATGAGTATCAGTAGACTTACAAACCCAGGATTTGGTGCCATCTTTTCACATTCTGGGCAAGCTGCACAAAGTTACCAGTGCTTTATACAACAAGATAATAATATCTGACTAAAATCCTACCTTTATTTTTTCCCATCACTAGGAGTTATCCAAAACATGGCTCAGTGCTAGCTGTTTCACAATTGTTCCAAAAGGTTTAATTTTTTATTTGCTTATCCTGTATACAAACTCATTCCAAAACTCCAAATATATGTGTATGATGGGTGTATTCCATTCACCTGTTTCTCTTCCTATTCTTGCTATATTTTCTCTGACCCACATTACTGTGACATCCTACATATCTACAAATTTGTCGAGTTGGGATCAATTTTATCCATACAGTGACATGAAGGAGAGTGTGTTAGTCTGCATCAGTCTGTTTGAGTTTCTCGATATTTAATATAACTGTAACAGTTTACTCACGATAAAAATAATGTAATTTATTTTTTAACTTATCCATGTATGTATCTAAAGATATATAGAGTTTACACAATGTTTATTAAAAGATAAATATAAAGACAGATATTACAATACAATCTACAGCTAACCTTGAATAGTAAGAAATAATTACAACAAACAGTCCTCATAACCATGTTTTAATAACCATGTCTTGACTGCCATGCATATCATTTGGGGAGTGCTGCGAAAGCAGGAGGTTAGTAAACTTTTACTTAACACAATTCTTGTCAACTTATAATCTGAAGTAGGATATTCATTTGTCTGCAACCTGTGGGTTATGGATCCGATATCGGATCCGAACCGGCATGGTTTTCCAGCTATGGATCCAAGCTCTCAGCTCCTCCCCTCACCCATAATGCCCTGCTCTACCCTCATGACCTCAGATCTTGTTTGCCGCGCTGGTAACTGGATGTGGGTACATAGCTCTCAGCTAAGTGAACTCTTTTCTTGTTTAAAAATAGAAAATTTTTTGATTCTTTGACTAAATTTGTGTGAAAGTATTAGGTTTCCCTTTAATATAGACTATTTTGAGTTTATTTTAAGTTAAAGTAAATAATTTTTATTCCCTCCCCTCGCTGTTGCGTAGAGTGTGTGTGTAGGCCTGTGTGTTTTTTGTTGTTTAAGTTACTTTCTGTAACTTTAGGTATTATAGATTATGGCTGACCAGCCTAAATCTATATTTTCGAAATGCTCCGAGTGTGGCCATAAGCTCTCACCGGCTGATGGCCACACTCGGTGTGTTAAGTGTCTTGGGGTTGAACACCTCACATCTGGTTGTTCCATTTGTGCAGGGTTCAACCCCAGGGCACTGAGGAGCGGAGGTCCAAGCTGGTCTTGGCGGGTCTTTTACCGCCGGACTCGGCTCCGGCCTCCGCTCCTTCGGGGACTACTGTACCTGCAGTTGTTCCCCCTGTGGCACCCCCTCCTGCTCCTGGGACTCAAACTCCCGCTTCTGGAGAGGAGAGGGATGCTGCTAAAGGACGGAGGGAGAAGCACCACAAGCGGCGGGCCGAGACCTCTGTTTCGGCCCCGCCAGCCAAGCGGGCTTCTCCCCCGGCTCCGTTGTCGGTTCGGTCTCCTCCTTCTCGGCTCCGGTCCCCTGTGTGCTTCTCACCGGGTCCTGAGGAGGAGGAGACCCGATCTCCGTCGAGGCTATCGAGGAGGCACTCCAGGCCTACCTCGGTAGCCTCTTCGAGATCTACCCATAGCCTTTCTGATGCTGATCTGGACCGGATGATGAGAAGGTTCATCCAGGCCCAGATGCAGATGGGAGTGCTCTTGCCTCCCCCTCGGGGAGCTCAACACCCTTTTAAGCCTATTGCTCCTTCTCCGACCCGCTATCCGGGTTCGGAGCAACTGGAGCCGAGCAGCCGGGCGGGGAAGGTCGGAGCCGATAGTACTTGGTACCGGACCCGCCCCTGCCCCCGAGCGCGTCGGACGCGATCCCTCCGAGCCGGGATCCGAGCTTCGGATCCGGGGGGATCAGTGCTCCTTCGGCGCGGTCTGTGTCGGAGCGCACTGTCCCTTCGGATCCGAGTGCTTGGGCGCCGGGTCCGATCCACTCTTCGGATCCGAGGCGGCGCCCATTGTCGGATCCTTTGGTCGAGGTCGGCTCCCCTTCGGCCTTTGATGTAGTGGAGAGGGCTCTGTTGAGGGTCTCCGTACCCCGGCACTTGCTTCGGCTCCGTCCCGCGCTCCCTCTGCACTGGGCCAGGCTTCTACCATCCGGCCCCTGGGACAGCCCGTTTCTGTGCCCCAAGTTGCTCCTATGGAGCAAATTGCTGCTTGCGAGGACTCCTCTGACAGTCCCCAGAGGAGGCCCTCGCAAGCATACGCAAAAGGAGGCACATTGACTCCCGAGTCTCTCACAGAAGACACGGACTTGGAGGAAGGGAAGGCTCCCCACGGTCACCCGAGGATGTCTCCTTTGGAGACATCATGGAAATACTCCGTATTAGGGGTGGTCTGCCCCAAGTCTTCCTCGGACGAGTCCGTGTTCTTGGAGGCATTTGAAACGGGCCCGTCTACCTCTTGGGTGTCCCCCTGCCGACCCCTGGTGGACCTTATTACCACCAGGGCGTGGAAGGAACCGGACACCGTGGAGCCAATTCCCAAAAGACCGGATAGGATCCTTAGTCCGCCTCCGACAGGACCCATTGGAGTAAGGGGCCTCCTGTAGATGCCATGTTGATGGCGGCGGCCACAAAGAGGGAACTGGCTCAGGAGAGTCCCTCAGTCCACCCACCGAGCAAGGAGTCTCGGATGATGGACCGCTTGGGGAAGCGGATGTTCAGTTCGGCGACCTTCTCGGTAAGGGCTGAACTATTTGGCACATGTTATTCGGATGCAGCGAGATCTTATTAAGGAATATGCTGCATCCCCCCCTGAGTCCATTTCGGAGGAGGACAGAGTTCTGCACTCCACCAAAATGGCCACTCTTAGGTCAGTTACAAATACTTCTATGCGGCTACTCTCCCATGCAACGGAGGCGCCGCTAGAGCTGCGGGACAGGACTGGTCACTAGGCGTCAGGCCTGGCTCCGTCACTGCGATTTTCTGAGCCCTTCAAGGCGTCGTTCGCGCCTTTGATGGTTCTGCTCTGTTTGGCAAGACCGTTCGCGAGGCGTTGACCCAGGCGAGAAGGACGGAAGACGCTGTCTGCCGTCGGAATCCGCTTCTCTGCACCCCAGAGGCCCTATTCTAGGAACCAAAAGGGTCAGAAGAAGATGTGGTTCCGAAGTCGCAGCAGTCCCAGCCTGCTCGGACAACCAGTCCTTCCGTGGCAGAGGAGGACAGGGAGGACGCCGCCCTAGAGGCAGAGGGGCTCCCAGAAACTTCGGGTCCAGGGAACCTTTCTCTGAGCGGCCCGCAGCAACCCTGAGGGTTGCCCGACTGCTCTACTCTGGAGGCAGTCGGGGCGTTCGGGGCACCTAGCGGCATGGGAGTCCATAACATCGGACCGCTGGGTTCTCCAAATCATATCCAGGGATATCGCATTCCTTTCCTTCACCTTCCAAAGTTAAAGTCCCTCCCAGGCGTCCCACCCGGTCAACGGGAGGCCGCTTTGGCAGAAATTGGCCATCTGCTAAAGAAAAGAGCCATCCAGCCCGTTCCCCAGACCAGATCGGATCAGGGTTCTACTCAGATTCTTTTAGTGCCAAAAAGACGGGGAACTAAGACCAATCCTAGACCTCTCTCTCTTGAATCTGGCAGTCCCCAAAGAAAAATTCCGAATGGTCACTCTGCAATCTATTCTCCCCTTCTGGGAGAAAATCACTGGATGTGCTCGATAGATCTCAAGGACGCGTACTACCACATCCTGATGGACAGGCGCTCCAGGAGGTTTCTCCGCTTCGGCTGGGAGCCAGTCACTACCAGTTCGGGTCCTTCCCTTTGGTCTCACCACAGCCCCAGGGTGTTTACCAAAGTACTAGCAGTGGTAGCGGCCCACCTGAGGCTTCAGGGGTGCAGGTCTTTCCCTACCTGGACGACTGGCTCCTTACCGCCCAACAAGGCATCTACTTCTCTTGGCTGAGACTCCTTTCTCCATCTTGCTCCATTTCTGGGCATCACAATAAATACAAAAAGTCCAACCTGGCCCACACAGCTCTTAGATTTCATAGGGGCCAGACTAGACACAAGGAGTTTACGAGCCTTTCTCACTGCGGACAGAGTTCTAAATCTGCAGCTCCAGGTGCGGGCCATTCTCCATTCAAATTCTGTTCCAGCGGAGTTGGTCCTGAGGGCTCTAGGGTCCATGGCTTCGGCTATAGCACTTCTTCCTCTTGCCAGGCTCAATATGCGCATTCTACAGTGGACGCTCTTAGTACAGTGGTCATACCTTGCTCTCCCATGCATCATCCCATAGCGATCAGCAAGGCTTGCAAGCGGTCCCTCTTGTGGTGGCTCCGCTCCCGGATCTCCACGAGGTCGCCCATTTTGTGCTTCTCCCCTCGCCACGGTGACCACGGACGCCTCCGCCTCGGGTGGGGGCACTTTATGGGCCGGACAGTCCAAGGCACGTGGAGCGATTCAGAGACCTTACTGCATATCAATGTTCTAGAGATGAGAGCAGTGCTCTTAGCGTTGCTAGCACTTCAGGACTTTCTTCCCTTGGGAACAATTGCGATTCAATCGGACAATATGTCTGTTGTCTGGTACATCAACAAGCAAGGGGGAACAAGGTCTTACCCTCTTGGTCGAGAGGCCATGAGAGTTTGGGAATGGGCAATCTCCACCAATCGCTTGCTAATAGCAACGCACATTCGGTCGGTCCAACATCCTAGCGGACAAGCTCAGTCGCACCATTCTGACCCCTTACGGTGGTCTCTCAATTGTCAAGTAGCGGAACGCATATTCGCACGGTGGGGAACCCCTTCATGCGATCTTTTGCTTCTCCCTCAAACACCAAGTGCGACAGTTTTTCGCTCTAATACCTCCTCCCGGAGGTACCCCAAGAGACGCTCTGGTGCATGCTTGGCCACCCGGTCTTCTGTATGCCTATCCACCCTTGCCTCTGATGCTGCAAGTTCTTCAGAAAGCTTCTCGGGTGGGTTGCAGAATGATTCTCATTGCTCCATTCTGGCCTCGACAGATCTGGTTCCCCTTCCTAAGGTCTCACTCGGTGAATCCTCCTTGGATTCTAGATCCCATCCCGGATCTGATATCCCATCCATCCTGCATTCCTCCTCCGAACCTGGACAACCTGAAGCTGACCGCTTGGCTGCTCCAGTTCCACTCTTGATAAGGACTCGGTATTTCTTCACGGTAAAGGCTATTTTGGTGGCGGCTCATAAACCATCCACTAGAAAGGTTTACCGAAGCAAATGGAAACGTTTCTCTGTGTGGGCGGAGCGGCAAGGCCTGAATCCCTTCACGGTTCCTCTCCCTGTAGTGCTTGATTTTCTAACCTCTCTCTTTAATGATGGTGCCAGCAGTTCCACAGTCAAAGTTCAACTGGCGGCAATTTCTCACTATCACATTGGTCAAGATTCTAATCCTCTTATGTCAGCCAAATTGTGTAAAACATTTCTTAAAGGTACTTTCCTTCTCAGGCCCCCTATAAAACAAGCAGTTCCTCCTTGGGACCTTTCTTTGGTCCTACAGGCCTTGACCGCTCCCCCTTTCGAGCCCGCGGCTACGGTGGATCTCAAATTTTTGTCCTACAAGACAGCCTTTTTGGTAGCCATTACATCAGCCAAGAGAGTTTCTGAACTTCAAGCTTTATCAGCTAAACCTCCTTACTTGGTATTTCATCCGGACCGTGTCTCCCTCAGGACCAACCCGTCCTTCCTTCCTAAAATCGCTTCTGAAGCAAACATCAATCAATCCATTAACCTCCCTGTTTTCTTCCCTAAGTATGAAAACAAAGGTGAATATAAGCTACACTCACTAGATGTTCACAGGCAACTTAGATTTTATCTCAACAGGACAGCTGGTCATAGGCAATCCGACCAGCTGTTTATTTCCTTTGCAAAATTCAATTTGGGCAAGCCAATTTCTAAAGTTTCTCTGTCCCGCTGGATTTCACAGTGCATTTTATTGGCTTATCAAGCGTCAGGAAGGCCCGCACGGGGTGTTCATGCCCATTCAACCCGGTCAGTATCTACCTCGGCAGCCTTCAAGGCTAGGATTCCTCTAGATGATATTTGTGCAGCAGCCACGTGGGCTTCATCTCATACATTTATTTCCCACTATAAGTTGGATCTTGCATCTAGGGGTAGAGCATCCTTTGGCTCCGGTGCTCGGAATATCCTTCCATGATGGCCGCCCAAGATTCAGGTAGCTGGGGACTCTGTCCCACAGGTTGCAGACAAATGAATATCCTACTTCAGATTTAGAAGTTATGTACTCACCATAACGCGTTCCATCTGAGTAGGTGTATTCATTTGTCTGCAACCATCCCGCCCTCCTATCCCCCTGGCCTTTCAGTTTCCTGCATATTCCTTGTTACCCTTTTTAGGGTATTGTTGCTTTGGCAAACTCGATCTGAGGTCATGAGGGTAGAGCAGGGCATTATGGGTGAGGGGAGGAGCTGAGAGCTTGGATCCATAGCTGGAAAACCATGCCGGTTCGGATCCGATATCGGATCCATAACCCACAGGTTGCAGACAAATGAATACACCTACTCAGATGGAACGTTATGGTGAGTACATAACTTCTAATTTCATATCTATGTTTTGCAGTCTAATTTTAATGCTTCTCAGTGAAATACAACGATCCTTGCACTTCACTAACTTGGTGTTGTTGCTTAGGTCAAAATGCCATGCAATGACAAAATGCATCCATAAATAGACTCCTAATACCCCTTGAGTAAATCTATAGAATGTCAAGTGATTTTAATGTATTTCCACAACTTCTCCTACTCATGGTTCACCAGAGTCTCTAATCTTAGCCTTGTAATTCCTTTCCATGAGGGTCAAATGTCTTCAGTGGAATGCCTTGAATTGTATACAGGCATAGTTGATTTACAAAACAATGTGCCTGCATCAGGCTGGTGTATTAGGCATTGCAGCATTCCAAGATTATGCAGAAGCATCCTAATTTCCTGTTGGACAATGCCCATGATCCCAGACTCTGGACCTCCTCACTGGCATACGTGGATATCATAAAGTGAGAAAAATATCATGGACTGACAATACACAGGAACTTGAAAGAAATACTAGGAGGGGAAGGACAAAAGCAAATATGAAAATATATCTGATAAGAGTTTGTAGGAGGCTATAGGTAAGTACAGTTCTCATTTCAATTCCATACTCTGACCCATATGGCCTCTTCATTACCCTGCCTTTAAAACCTTTACATGTGGCTCCGTTGTTTTTAATTTTATATCACTATATCAGCATCCCCTTCCTATTTTATGTCCTTCAATCTGATATTGGTTATAATTTGTCATGACTGTATTACTGTTTTGAAATTGAATGCACCATTTCATAGCAATATCAAAATATCCACATAGGTCTCTGCAACACTAGTTCCTGTTCCCAATAATTATTACCATGGCATCTTATACTATACTTATGGTCTGATTCTTACTCAATGTTGCTATTCTATTATGTTGGGACTACCAACTGTTTCATGCAGATTTAAGAGAGAGATGCGGTCCTTTACTAATACAATTTTGATGAGTCATGAAGTCTAAACTATCCCCACAGAGTTGTATGGTAGTTGTCACACGTTAGAGATGTAACCAGATCCAGCTGCACATCTTAAAAAAAAAAAAAAAAAGAGATGAGGAACCTTTAAATTATTTACAAAACTGCACTACAGGTACAAAATGTATTTCTCAAATCCTTCATAGTAACATGTACTATATAATGCATATTAATGATGCTGCCTGTTTTATTTTATTAAATGTCTCAGAAGCAACATTTTTCTTTTACCTGTTCTTTATTTCTTGCAATGTACTATATCTGCTGTCATGTTTTTGTCTCGGTTTGCCTGTCTTTGTCACACAAGTATGTAGTAGAATATCTTTTCCTAATTTAATATCCTTGCACGCAATGCAGAGATTGTACATTAATATTTAGATAATTGTGTGGATTTTCTATAGAAGTATACAATGGAAATGGAATGTGATGTCCTGGCCTTTCCATGGCTTTAAGACAGTGATGGGCATCATGTTGAACAAACCATTTTTTTAAAGTTCGTCACTTGCCTGTTTTAGTTGTATTTAAGGGTGCTGTTGTTTCTTTACAGTTGTCTCATAACCATGAGAGAAGGATATAGCTATGCACATAAATAATAGTACGGTTTCTAGTACTTACCAAATGATTTTACAATGATATGCGCTGCACCAAAAGAAAAATAAATCTTTCTCCATACCAAGAATGCTTTATCACTATACCTGCAATTTGTAATTAACACTCAACCTTGTAAACAGAACCTTCTGACTTACTGTGTTTAGAATATGCCCATTAATAGGTGTCACAGGCAACAAAAGAGAAATTTTGATGGAATTAACCCCAGCTGTTCTTTGCACAATTTTAGCTGATACATATTCACGACTGCAAATGACAGCTACTAAATTTCAGGATGTTGCCATAAATTACTTTCTAAGAATGCTTGCTTAAATGAAAAAAAAAAGTCATAAGCAACTTTTCAGTTTAGATAGTTTATAGTTTTGCAGCATCTACTTTTTTAGTACTACAAAACTGTAACTTTATATTCTTACAAGAACTGCATGCCAGTCTGCACATTGAAATTAAGACAGTATGCGCACAGAAATAAACCATACCGGTGATCTATCTTCCTGAAATCTGGCTCTCATCAAGCTGAAATGAAGCCATTTCATCTGACTGTGCTTGATTAAACACAAAGTAAGTCTAGCTCTCTGAGGAGGCCCTAACGATTCTCCACAGGCCTGATGTCAGCTCAGCACCTGCAGTTTACATCGCCTCCTTTTCTGTCATAAACTGAAGCATCTGCTGCGGAGGTATGCTGCCTTTCTAATCTTCTTATGCTAGATCTCAGCTTGACTTTTGCCTGCCCCATTTACAATGAATTATTGCTCCTTTAATTTCACAAAGAGGGTTGCACAGGAAACTCTGGGTTCCTGAGGTTAAACGGCATGAATTTTTTAACTAAACTTCAACACACTGAATTTTGAGGGTCTTGGCTAAGGTCACATTCAGGAATTAACAACAGATAAGGCAGTAGTTAAAAACTGATTGCATATTAACAACGATATGGGACAAACAGATCGAGTGTTTAGTCTAAATATCTACAACACTTATCCTTTATCTGTTCTGCCTTCAAAATATCAATAAAACCAGATGGTATGGCACCAAATGCAAGCAGTGTTGTGATGAGCAGACTGAAGTAGCAAAGTGCTTACTCACAGTAGAATGTAAAACTAAGCATAAGTCACGAAGCTAAAACAACAAAGCTGAAACAGTGTCGGAATGCTGTTTTTATCACAGCAAGAAGTACTGAGATCTGTTCTTTGATGTGATTAAACATCAAGGGGTCTTATGCTAGACTAATACATGGAAAGAGTTGAGAAAAATTGATAATAAATTACCAGTTAGTTAAAAATACATTTTTTTCTTTTTTCATCTGAATAATATCAACCAAGAAGTTTCTCATTTGTTTTGTTTTATTTTTCTTGTTGTTAATCCCTTTCATAATGATAATTTCAAGAAAGCTGTACCCATATCATTAACATCTTTAGCCATTTTTCCCTGTACATATTTTTCTTTGCAATATGTAAGATATGTTGTTAACATGTAGTTATATTTGTATAATTATATATGAAATGGCCTTAGACTGTTGGTATCTTGATAATCTAAGCAGCAGTTGCATCTTAAATTGTATTAAAATAATATTTAAAGTTATTGATTTATGCCACAGCATCTGAACAGCAATACTAACTCACTTCATACAGAAGTATATAGTCAGTCTGTTTAAGTCAGTAGTTACAAAAGCTCTGCATTTATTGGTATTTTATTTATATTAGCTACTCTGAAATAAATCACACTAAGGCAACATTTACTTTAAATTGAATCATTTATAAAACAGCAGTTTATCGATTACTAGTGACAGTGCTGGACTTGCATTAACCCTCTCAACAAAAAACAATATTCATTTACTGCTTTCAGATGTTTTATCATAATTTCAGGACAAGACTTAATACAACATACTGCATGTATTATCATTGGTTCATAGGTGAATACTAGGCTAACTGGCCTAAAAGACCACTTTAAGCCTAATCAGTGATTCAAAGTCAGAATCAAATACTCTACCTGATGTTTATAAGGTCAAAACCTTAACCATTAAGCCAAACCCCTGTGCAATTAGGACTGAAACCAACAAACCCCTGTGCAATTAGGACTGAAACCAAGGAAATAACAGCAATTCACACATGTAGAAGTCAATCTGCAGTTGTAAACATTGTATATTTCATTACACCCCCATCTTGCACTTAATCATACCTGAAAGAATCATAGCGCCTCAATGAAATATCCTCAAAACCTAATTAGCCAGTTCATATTTCTCTGGTACTACAATTTATAAGAAGTTTAAACAAAGAAAATACTTAAAAAAAACTTTGCTAACCATATAAGAAGAAACAAGAAGAAAGAGAAAACTGCTCAAAATTACAATATTTTTTCAGGGAATAAAACTCTTCTGTTACCCATAAGGGGACACCACAATACTATTGCATTCATTGTGCTGGGGTAGGCAGTTAGGGGTAGGCTAATGGAGAAGTGTTTTCACTTCTCTCAGAATGGTGTAATATTGAAATAAATCGGTGGTGAATGTTGGGGTGCACAGAAATAATATGTGGAAATATAACATCTATCAGATTCATTTGACGTGAACCGTCTTCATGAAGCTAGTCAAGCTGAATTGTTCTCAATATCATGTTCAAACAAATTTGCAACTTTTTTTTCAGGACTATATCCCATCACTGTACTCATCATGTACAGGTTCAATGGTATCCAAATCACCTGAAAGGTTGTGCTACCCTTAACTTAAGGGCAAGATGTATATACTTCACACACTTCTAGGTAACTTTTAGTTGCACAAACTGTTTAATAAACCATGAGAAGTGCAGCTAACACTTATACAGCCTCTTTTTACTATTACTTTTTATATTTTACCTGGGCACATTGCTTTATCTTTCTCATTATTTCATTCCCTTAATGAAGATGAGTATGAGTGACTTAATTACACTGACATTAGCAGTCTACTAATGTCAGCAGTATCCCCTGATGTCACTGTTTTATAATCACTGGAAGGTTATACATTCCTTTCATTTTTCCCACTCCAGTTCTTCCACACTAAAACTGTTCAAACTCTGGAAGCCATCTTTGGTAACTAGCCCATATTTACAAAATGTGCTCATCTGTGATAGTTTCAGTTGTGCCTAAGTAGTTTCATCTTCTGCCTGTTTTTTTCTGAGGTGACTGTTAGCTCTTAGTGGGCATTTGGGTAACTTCCCAGAGTATGACTACTAAAAACAGTGTTTAAATTGTGTGTTTTACAAGTAATGTGCTGAAAAGAAAGTATACAAATGCCAAAAGTGTTATTATATTTTATTGTAGAATAACTAAAAGCAAATGTAGTACTGTTAATCAGCTTCTGCATCTGTCTGATAATATATGATAGATCACACCTAACAAATGGTTTTGCTATCTGGATATTAACTGTATATTCACTTTCCAGATCCTGCTGTCCATACATATTTTTTATTAATATGTATTTATTTATTTATTTTACATTTGTTGACCGGGATAATCCAACTGGATATATGTCCATTTTCAGCAGAGGCTCAGGGAGAAAAGCTCTAAGATCATAATACACATATAGAACGTTTAGTAAATAGTAGTTTCGTACAGGTTACAGACATGGGCAATACCAGTATTTTATACAGATAGTACCAACTTATTACATTCAGGTTTAAGACTCAGTAAGTAGCATTTTATACAGTTGACCCTTCCTGGTATGGAGTGGGTAGATAGTAAAAGACAGTTGTAGTTAGAGGCATCTAAGAAATAGAGAGGACACTAGTCAGGATTAGTACAAGGACATAACCAGTGTGCTATGAGGTATTTTTTGAGTTTGTTTTTGAATTGGGTTAGCGAGGATTCTAGAGTCAGATCATATGGGAGTAAGTTCCATGTCTTTCCAACAGAGTTGGCAAACAGAGAGTCTCCAGCTGACTAGTTGGATTTTACAGTTTGAGCTAGGAGTCTGGTGGATGAGCAGAGTGGGCAGTTGTTACTGTAGGGGCTGATGATATTTTAGCGCAGATAAATTTTCCGGCCAGTAAAGGACTTTATGGGCCACTATGAGCTAGTTGAACTGCAGTAGTCTAGGCAGTTCAAGCCACCCTAAGAGATTTAAGTTGTGGCAGTGGTTGGTCCGGTAGGGTGTGTCAGTGGCAAATCTGGTGATGTGGTTCTAGCAGGATGATAAGTTATTAAGA
Source organism: Protopterus annectens (assembly GCF_019279795.1). NCBI lineage: Eukaryota > Metazoa > Chordata > Ceratodontiformes > Protopteridae > Protopterus > Protopterus annectens. The sequence continues at coordinate 1,830,644,997 of NC_056739.1, forward strand.
TCTGTTTTGTTCAAGTTGGAGAATAGAGGTGAGGCATAGAGAAGAGTTGATAGTAGATGGGATCAGACAATTGCAGTTCCAGCAGGTGGGGTGACGAAAGATTTGATCCTGTAAAGAGAGCCAAGTTTTTTATTGATAGTTTTGATTCTTTGATGTGCATATCAAACTTAAGGTTGTTATCGACTATGACACCCGATAGTTTAGTTTGGGTTTCCGGGGAGATAATGGTGTGGTTATTTGCTGCTATGTTGAAGAGTGGCAGGGGTGGGGGGTCCTGCACATAGGGGAGAAGAGAAGCAGCTTAGTTTTGTTGGGGTTTAGGATCAGACGTTGATTTGAAAGCCAATTTTCAACTGTGTTGAAGGTGTTTTGGGTCAATGTGAATAGGTTAGCTGGGAAGGTGGCAGAACAAATCAAAGTGGAGTCATCTTCATATTGAACGCAGGTCACATCTGTCATGACTGTATGAAGGTAATTGATAAAGATAGCGAAAAGAAAGGGTCCTAATATAGAGCCCTGGAAGACTCCTAGTGTGATGGGTAGGCATGATGATAGCTTGTCCTGCCACAGAACTGCCTGTTGCCTGCCCTGCAGGTAGGATTCAAACTGTTAGAGCACTTGATTGTTTAAGGTGAAGGCCTGCAAGGTATTTATAAGCATTTTATGGTCAACCATGTCAAAGGCCTTGGAAAGATCAAGAAAGAGTGTTGAGGATAGCTTGTTATTGTTACGGTTGTGGTTTATAATGTTAGAGAAAGAGAGGAGGGCTGAGGTAGTACTGTGGTGTAGCCTAAAGCCATGCTGAATGTTGAACAATAGCTTGTTCTGCATGAGATAGTGCATGAGCTGTGTGTGAACACACTTCTCCATAATTTTAGCTAGTGGTGACAGAATCGCTATGGGCCTAAAGTGTGAAGGTTCAATGGAACTGCCTCCTTTCTGGAGAAGTATGAAATGGGAGATTTTCCATATAGTGGGGATGGTAGCTTCAGATATAGTTCTGTTGATCAAGATTGAGACTGGGTATGCTATAGCATCCCCAGCCTTTTGGAAATAGTCTGCAGGGAGTAGATCGGCAGCCAGAGTGGTGAGTCTTAGCTTCTTAAGTAGGGGCAGAATGAGTTGAGTAGGAACAGGTTGGAAACAAAAGGATGCTTGGGTACTGGTTGTGGCTGCATTTGGATTAGATCCACTGGGAGTGAGTAAGCTGGCCAGAGACTGGATAGTCTCTGTGAAGAAGCTAATTAAAGGTGTTAGCAATGTCTTCTGGGGGGTTTTGTTTGGAGGCTGAGGGGGGTAGGGTGGTGGTTTGGCCTGGGTAGAGGAGTTTATTTATTCCTGCCCAGAACTTTTGAGGTTTATTGTGGTGTATTTGTTGTAAATGACAGTAGTAGTTCTTTTTATCTAAAGTTATGGATTTTTTAGTATCATTCCTTAGCTCTCTAAATATAAGTTAATCAAGTGAGGTTTTAGTTGTTCGGTAGGTGTCCCATGCTTTGTTTCTAAGTGTAATTTTGGATTTGGTATCTTTAGAAAGCCATGGTGCAATATTAACCTTTGATCTAATAGAGTGGCTGTGAGCATGAGAGTCGAGAAAAGCAAGGAATTTGGCATTAAAGTAAGCAACCACCTCATCTAGAGGCAGATTGTTTAGGACTGACCAATTGCATGCCTTGAAATCATTTTGAAACTTAATGAAATTAAAGTTCTTGTTGTTTCTTATAGTTCTGTTGGTGGTTTGGTAGGAGTAGTTTACCTTGAGCTTGATTATGCTGGTGAGACAGTGATCACTTAGGTTATCAGGTAAAGTGCCTGATGTATAGTATTGCAGATGGCTATTGACAAGTATCCAATGTAGGGTACTTTCTTTGTTATAAGATTTTCCTGTCCTAGTGAGGGAGGATATGGTCTGGGTAAACCATAGAGGTTTACATGGGTTGTGGGGGGTTTCAGAGGAACAAGCATTCCAGTCAATGTTGAAATCCACCAAGAACAATGGTTTCTTGGGGGTGGTTATTGGGCAACCAATGTAAGAAGTCTTCTTGGGTAGCTGTGTTCCTCCCTGGAGGAATGTAGACACAAACAATGTTTATACTTTTGTTTTTGTTAATTTGTAGCTTTGTGATAAGAATTTCAGCATTATTGACCTTGGGTGGTTGTTGGGTGTCTGTGGTGACAGATAGGGTAGACTTGTAAATTATGGCTACCCCACCACCCTTTCTAGAGGTACAGTCTAGTCTAAACATATTATACCCTGGTGGCAGAACCTCCTTGTCCTTGGTGGCAGGTTTGAGCCACATGTCTGTGAGGCATAGTATATCAGGTGAATGAACAGCTAGAGGACATGCAGGTACTGATTTTTTTATTTATGCTCCTGAAGTTTAGATGGCAGGCCAGCAAGGAGTTGGGAGGTCTACTTGATGGAGCTATGTGGGTAGGGGATTTAGTAGGGGATTAGGGACAACAGGTGGGGTGGGCTGGGGTTTGAGTGGATGTCACCATCCATTGTAAGTTTATATTTTAGTCTGAGTGTGAGTTTCCAGATTTTGAGTAGAAGTTTTTAATACCATCTAGTTCTAGGACTAATATAGCTAGGCCTAATAAGAAGGTAGTTTTTTGGGGTTAAGGAGTTAGGCATGAGGGAAAGGGGGAGGTGGGCATTTCTATTTGCTACCGGTGGGATGGAAGTATGGAATTTAGGGTAGTGGAAACCCAGGTGACCCTGGTATTCATAGGCAGAAAGGAGATATAGGATGGGCAACAGTGGTAGCAGTAGGGTTAACAAGAGTATTCTGGGTGATAACATTGCTATTTGACTGAGGCCTGAAGCTAGAGCAAAAGAAATATCAAGGGGAGGGGGCAAGTAGTATCAGGTAGAGGGTAATGCTGTGAAATTGTAGGTTATTACTGATTAGTTTAGAAGGGCTAGGGTGTGGTTTAGTCCAAAGAAATTTAGCAGTACTAGGGGCGGGTGGAATTTGGGGACAGGGCACAGAGCGAGCCCAAGCGAAGCAAGGGTGAGAACAGCAGTGTTGAACCAAATCATAAGACACCAGTACAGGGTAGGTATATTGTTTAGTTTTTAAAGATTTTTTTTAATTCTATCTTTGTAGATAAAAAGATAGTTTAAAAATACAGTTTTGGAGGAGGTGAGAAGTTGTGTTCTGTCACTTGATTAAATAAACACTAGCAACTGTGGGTAGGCAAATTTTAAGATAATTCTTTGGTAGCTTATAAGGGGATCAGGGGCTATTTGCCAGTGCTGGACCCAGTAACAGTAGTTACACAGTTCACAAAAAAGAAAATTTTAGGTAAGTTAACCTTTTGTAGACTTTTAAGGTTAAGGACAGAGTGGTATAGCATTCCGCATTAGTCGTAGGCTGGGTGGTTGTTCTTTAGTGTAGAGAGCCTTTCAGGAAAAAGTAGTATGGGGCAGAACCGGGCATTAACAGAAGTAAACTGGCTGGGTCCTGGGACACTAATATATCAAATATATTAAAGACACATTTTTTCATAATACATAACTGATTAGTTGGATTAATGTGACATTTTGATCTTTTGCTTACAGAGTAATATGCCTGTCTACAATACCTCATAACTAGAGAGCACAGGCTTATAATAAAGCATCAGGTATATCAGGTATTAACAATTAAAATTGCAACAGTGTAGAAAAGTATGCCTTTTTTGTCAGCATATTTTATTCATTTTAATCCCTTCATTTATCTGTTGATCAAAGAGTATATATCTAATTACAACATCATCAAGACTGAATGCAGGAAAGTATGTGCATGTTGTTAAAAAGTCATAAAGTAATAAAAAAACTTTTTTTTTTGAAGGAGAAAGCTCCACCACTCCATTTGCCCTTGTACTTACATACAAATGCTGTGGTCTCGAAACTACAAAGAAAAGGAAGAAAAAGAAAACACACCTTCACCAAAACTTTACCATGCTCCATTGTTACAACTTTAAGTTAAGGAGCAAACAAAAAAAACTCCTCATCCTAAGGAAAAAAAACATATTCCAAGGAAAAAGTATTTTCTTTTTAAACTTTAGCAAACCACTTGCTACATTTGTAAGAAGGGGCTTCCAATAGTTTATACTGCACACAAAGTCCATATGAACTTCAGCCCTGACAAGAAATACAATACCATGTTTTACTTCTTGGTGTAAGCAACACTCTACATACCATCGGCCAATCATGACCTCTAAAACTTTGCACAAAGGATGACTATCCCTTTTGCCAAACCTTAGTTTTGCCTCTGATAGAGACATGCGCTTTACATGGGCGGCCACGGTGGTGCAGTGGTTAGCATTGCTGCCTCATAGCAAGAGGTTCTCTGGTTTGATCCTCGGCTGGGGTGCCTTCTGTGCGGAGTCTGCATGTCCTCCCTGTGGTCGCGTGGGTTTCCTCCGGGTGCTCCGGTTTCCTCCCACATCCCAAAGACATGCTGCAGCTGGATTGGACACTCTAAATTGGCCCTAGGTGTGCGTGTGAGTGTGCCTTCTGTGGAAGGTTGGGCGCCGGGCTGGCAACTCGACACCGTAAAACTCCACTGCCATTCAATGTGCGGACAAGGTGATCCGCTGTGGCGACCCCTAACCGGGAAAAGCCGAAAGAAGAAGAAGAAGAGACATGCGCTTTACATCTTAACAGTTATACATGATATTTCTTACAGGCAATCAAATGCCCAGCCTTTCTGGGATTCGATACTCTAACCCCCCTTAGATGTTCCACTCAAGGATCCTTATTATTCTGGTATCATCCACATACATTTTAATATTTCTACCATTGTACTTCTAAGAAATATTGTTATATATCAAATTCACATTCTGGAAACTGTCTGTACAAGCTAACTTCCCCTTAGTTGTTCCTCTCATTGATCATTGCTATTCTGGTGTTATCCACATCCATTTTAATATTTTCACAATATACTTCTAAGAAACATTGGTATCTGCTCAAATTCACAGTCTGTACTCTAAAGCCTAAGCCTTTTTAAAAGTAAACATTTTATATCATCTCTTCTGTTGCGAGTTACTTCTGAGGTAAGTTGTTAGAAAATGATATATATCGTTAGTAATTTTAATCTTGCTTTCCAGAGTACAGATTTAATGAATAGGCAAATTACCCTCTTTATTTAACTCTCAAACCCACAGTCATCAGTCCCATGGAAGACAGATAAATCACTGTTCCATATAAATAATCCATGCTTAGTAAGTTCAAATACATGTATTTTAAAATCACTTCCCATTTGAACATTTTATATTAGCCAGTTTATGGTATGTCCATGCTTTATTCAAGAACTAGCCAGGTTTATCTATCAACAAATCCAAAAGGAAACTTAACCTATGTAAAAAAAAAAAGAAAAATAAATAACACAAATTTCTTCCTATTGGAAAACTAGTCATATCAATCAAATATATTTTAACATCATGCAGTCTCCCTAATTTTTTTTTTTTTGAAAATATGAAGCAATCTGAACATGTTTGGCACCAAATAAACATTTTTTCATTACGCGGGCATATATTCTTATCTTTTTAATATGATTGCTCAAAACAATTATTCTTAAGTCAATCTTCTGCAACTAAACCGTGCTGCTCAACTTGAGAAGAGTTGCTATAGAGCCTTCCACACTAGATAGCTAATAAGTCTGGATGGTGAAGGCCTATGTAAAGTCTGAAATTAATTCATTTAAAAATTGTTTCCAGAATACTCTGCTTGTTTTGCACCAGTTCAAATAGTAAACTATCACAGACAGAATACCAAACATTAGCACTCCTCTTGCCACATCAAAGAGAAAGAAGTGCAGATGATGAAGTCTTGCAGTTATCCTTGTCATATGTAGATTACTATCAAACCAAGGTTATATTTATTATCCATGCAGGTCAAGGTTCAACCCCATCACCTTCCACTTTCTAACAGCCCTATTTGAAACATAAGAATTTGCTACAAAATAAATATTCAAATGTAATATTTTATAAAACCCTTCAGAAATGTTATACTTCAATATAATAGGCAAATTATAAATAAAATATAAACTTCAGTAATTGAATATGAAGATCAGATACTGTATACCCCAACATGCAGAGATTTATCCTGTATTATAATATATTCATTTCTGGGTGCTACTAACCTACCTTTAGCAAACACATACACTTTCATACCTGACATATGTTGCCTGAAGCACAGATATGAATGAGGCTAACTGAACCTAACCATTTTAAGAAGGTTTATAACTATAGTCGGGATAGAAACGAAACTGCCCTGTCCATCTGAGTCACATTTCAAATTGTAAGTTGGAAAACTAACTAGCTAGAATTATTTAAGCATTAACTTGCAATATATGGATAACCTATACTATAAATACATTTCCATTTGAAAGAAAAGAGCAATTTGACAGTTTTCAGGCTGTCCTTAACAGTGATCAAAGTGACAACTTATGAAGTGTCAAACTGCTCTTTTCATTTAAAGTGGTATATGCTGATTGTTGCTCCATAAAAGTTAACACCTGTGGCAACTGCATCCACTGCTCCATCCTTTAGTTCTCATCACAATAAAATTTAAACCAGTATTGTAAATATAGACCAATAAGGTAAATATGTCTACCATTGATTGACTACATAGATAGTTAGACTTACATGAAATATGTAAGCAACAGTTTTACATGAAACATATGAAACTTTTAACAGTGGATTATATAAAACATGTTCTCAGCCTATTAATACCGGACACCTCTAGAGCAAGAGATATAAACCTAAACAAATAACATAACAGTGCAGTTGTATAAAACTGAACATCTTATATAAAGTGGTAATACTTGTGACTAATGGTACTAGCTCGGACCAACATAGGAAGTAAGCAAGTCCGCCATCTCAGCAAAAATCATCTTGACATATTATTAGTATTTCACTAATGAGAGGGGAGAAAGGAAAAAAGATGCCCTATGAAGTAAGATTGACAAACACTAGAATCATATATCATTTTTTTTGCTTTGCAATTCATAAAGACAGCTACACAACAGAGTACTTATTTGGATTCAGTCTTCCCCATTGTATAGTCACAGTGCTTCATGCATGGCTTTACAAATCTTCTAATGAAGTAATTTATGCTTTGTTATATATCATTCTTCCATAGTTTTCTATAGTATTTTTGTCTTAACAGCAATGTGGTATAAAGTACTCCCTTAATAAGTCACATTTTCCGTCATGTTGTACTAACATCTCTGATACATCTCAAGTCATACATTTTCCCTTTTGTTGCAATCCTAACTCCTTTCATACAAAGCCTCATAGTTAACTTTTTATTTTCTTGAATTCCAGATCATGCCTCACCCACAAGATTTATTGCATTTTCTATCTCTTTTCGAAAGCAACTTCTTCATTTTTTACCAACTATATATCCATAATGATGTCTTTCTCAGTTTTTTAACACCATCAAACTTGTCATGATTTGTTAATAGTATGCATTTTAATTACTGCAAATTATGGAGTGACTGAAGAAAAGAACAGAACCAATTAGTCAAACCACCATGAGATCACATTGCAAAGATCATATTATTTTTATATTTGTGGTATCTTTCCCAAAATATTCTAGACTAGCACAGAGCAATACAACCAGGCATTGCATTAATCTAGCATTAGATTGTGCAGGAGTGTATGAGTATTAAGAATACTACATTGCTATGATGCAAGTCTGTTTACCACATAAAGCACCTCAGTTTAAACAGTGTCTGCTCCTGATCCCATCACTGTCATTTCCTCACTTTCCTAAATCCTGATTCAAAATTACCAGTGCTCAATAAGCCAAGGTTTGGCATTGCTAAATGATTCTTTTGTGTTCATGTTTATTACAAGCTTACACCTCCATTTCCATTATGGGTGTGTAGTTCTTTTCTAATGCGTTTAATATTTGCTGAAATTTTCTAATTCAAATTTCATTATTGGGGAAGGTTGCATTCAGAATACAAAGAAACTTATTAACAGTATCCTTAGCATGAGACCCGATCACATAAACTGTTCAACCACCCTACCCCCAAGCAGTATTACAAGCATGGCTCATATTTTAGACTTATAGCAGGCAATTTTGGCTGACAAAGAACAGGGTTAGAAGATACAATAGTTTTGTTTTGACCTTTTGTGTAAGCCTCTCAACTGTCCCTGAGCTTGACTCATATTTTTGATCTGTACCTTGCAAACGTTTTTGAATTTCAAACAAATCACTAAAGATTACAATGAGTCAGTAAAGTCAGATATTAGAGTTTCATACTTCTTATTGTTCAGAAAGTTTATATGGATGCAAACTCCATTGTTCTGTTAACTTTTTTTTTTTTGTAAATAAGAGCGATGTTAAAAACTGTGCCTCATTTTCATCCTTCGTTACACCATTATTTTTGGATTTCTCAGGAATGCATAAGCAAAGAAGCTTAGAGTAGGTTGCTCTCTGTTGGACTGTGTTAAGTGATTTAACAGATTTCAAAGCCAGTAAAACACTTTGGGCTCCTACAGGTTTTTATTCTGTAAATAGTAGTACATGGAGCAGATAAAACTCCATATATTGCAAAGAATTCTGATGAGTTTTCTGATCATAAACTTTTATTTTGTATTCTCAACACAGATGACAAGATTTGTTTCTCACCCTGAAGGTGAATTTCTTGGCATCTATGTCTTCAACACATAATAAGCCAGATGGACACCCACTCATAATCCTATATATTATGTATGTTGCTTAGTGTACTCTTTTCTCATTCTAACCTGTTACTTTGTATACATACTCAACTATCCTATTGACAAAGTCCTTTGTTGCTTTCTTATCTCTGGCTTCTTTCACTGAAGAGACTATAGGGTTCAGAGTAAGGAATTAGTAATGTTTTCCGTCCCTTCTTTCTATCGTACTTTTAACTGGTAGGACTATATCAGTAGTGACTATATTTCTTTTCTAAAATCCAGATCATTAGGTAATATAAACACCACTGGATTTTCTGATATCTTTGTATGTAGAGCTTTTCTCCCTGGGCCACCACTGAAAATGGGTTCTGTGATCCAGTTGGACTTTCGCAGTATACAAATGTCAAATAAATAAATAAATATTACAAAAGCAACATGGTTGCAAACTTGTTAGGACAGAAAATAAGCATATTATTTATGAGTAATGAACACATTTTGTTAAATTTGCCTTTACGCTGTTCAGAATGCGTTTTGTTGATTTAGCTGTCTTCAGCAGTGGCAGATCATCTTCATAATTTATTTGGAGGGGTCAAGTAGTAGTAATTCATTTATGAAGAAGGAGAAAATAAGGATAGGACCCAGGACAGAATTCTGCAACATCCCAGCCTGAAGTTTATTCAGATTTTGCCAGACGACATCCATCGCAACATTAAAAGTTCTCTATTGCATATAAATATTGAAACAATTATGCAGTCTGAAAAGCACTAGTGCGGTCAAAACAAACGAATACTAAAACTTGATGAAAAGCACAAATACCAAGACAAGGCTCTGGACACTACAAAATTTAAGTGGTTTCATTCTTTAATTATTCATAGAACTTCTTCAGAAAATAATATGCAGTCTGCCTTTAAAGTAACATCTTTTGAAGGTCTTCTGGAATAAAGTGTGGTTGACAGATACCAGAGATACTACATAGGTTATCAGATATTACTTCATTAAAGCATTCTTTTTACATATTAGTATAAGTTCTGTCGATTATGTTGAAATTTGCAGAAACTTTCAGTACTGCACACATTTGAGAAACATTGTTAACTATGTCCTGGTAGGTGATACTTGTAAAAGTGCTCAATAAGTTGGTTAATTTTTGTTTTCCCAAAGTCTTACAAAAAGAATCTGGTTAGAAATGGGTCCATAGTCTTTGATTGCATGGGGGTAAGGCACCTTTAATTATTGCAGGATCTCTCTCTCTGTATATATATATATATATATATATATATATATATATATATATATATATATATATATATATATCTATATATGTGTGTACACAAAATCCCAGTTACCCAACTTTCAAAAAAACGCCTGGAATACCAGTGTTCCACTCCAAGTAAATAACCACTTGGCCACCATGTCGAACTTTGCCCCTTACATCCATGGTAGTGCAGTCATGGAGTTGGTATATTTAATTGGGGGGGAAAGCTTCATTTTTAATTTGGTTTTAATTTTTTTTTTTTGTTTGGCCAAGTGGTTACTTACCTGAAGTTAAACGTTGGTGTTATAAGTGGTCGGTCATCTGAGTTTTTGGCTTTGTTGTCTTGGTTATATGAAAGTCGGGTTAGTGGGATTTCAGATGTGTCTAGTAGACCTATATGTGTGTATATATATATATATATATATATATATATATATATATATATATATATATATATATATGTGTGTGTGTGTGTGTGTGTGTGTGTGTGTGTGTGTGTGTGTGTGTGTGTGTGTGTTTGTTGTAGATATATAATAACTCCAAGGTCACACAACAGTTGTTAAGGGCATATGCCTTCCCCAGTGTAACTTCAATTCTTGTCAGTATTTATTGTTGAGAAACTTTTAACTGTTGATAGGTACCTGTTTCCATATATAAGTATATCAGTCTTCCCCCATCTACCACTTATCTTCCCTTCATTTTGTACTTCTGTGTGTTCCTTTGTTTGAAGTTCCTCATTGCTGCCTGTATGATCTCCCCATTTCCTCTGCATTTATATCCTAAAATTACTCCACACTGTGCTGCGGTGCCTTTGTATGGATTGCCATTCATAAACAGCTTGCAACTCTAGGGTGTTTTATTGCACGCGCAAACACACATACCCCCGGATTCACTATCCTTCTGTGCAGGACTAGCTTAGTCCTGCATGGAAGTGGCCATTTAGGAAAAGTATGGCAGTGTGCAATGCATATTAATGAAGGCGTGCTGCCTGATCTCCTAAACAGACACGGAGTGTGTACGAGTGCAGGGGGCTTGTCGGAGAGCAGAGCTCTCAGAATATACATGGCCCTGCAATGTAGAGCAGCAGTGTATGAATATGAATGAGCAAGACCGCTCATAGGTTTTCTCATATCCCAAGCAACTTTACCCCAAGTTTACAAGAGCAATATCTAAAACAGTAAAGATAAAGAAATATTTTTTGATAAAACAGATTAAATTTGACCATAGTTGTGTGGGTTTGCCCATCGCTTAGCTACAGTTAATGCAGCTTAAATGACACAAGTTGATAAAAAACAAGATATATGCAAATGAAGCAGTACAGCAATAGTGCAGTGGGCAGAGCAGTCATTCCCGGTTAAAGTCCCACACCAGTACAATCCATTTTCCATGAAATCACTTTATGATCAATTTATTTTGATGCATAACCTATGACATAACATATATTTGTGAACTGGAGTACTGCATTAAATGCAGATGTGAGATGTCATTGTCATAATGTTGCAAAGTCCACAGATAATCATAAGTGCCCCATACAGTATATGTACACAGGAATCAGGGATACAAATGGAAGGTAAAATGTGTAATGAATGCTAAATCCATACAGTTGCCAAATCCATCACCTTCCCAAGAACCATTAAACATTACTGTCTAAATTAGTATGGTTTAAAGTGGGTGTAAGCACTAGTAAGTAAGAGTAAGCAGTAGTAAGTGGGAGTAAGCATATTTAAGCAGTGGTAAGTGAGTTTAAGCCTGTTTGTGTGGGGGTAAGCAATACGCACACAGGTTAAGCAATATTGAAGCTAACTCTCTGTAAGCATATTTAACCAAAGGTTAGCATTGCTTACCCTCACACAAACCCATGCACACCTGCTTACAATTGCTTAAAAGTGCCTTAATCACTGTGTATGTAACAGCCGCTGCCCTGGCCAGAAACAAGATAAACAGCCTTTACAGGTCTTGACCCCAGGGTCCTGTACACTATAGTCACAGTAGTTAACTACTAAGCCATCACAGCAGTACATAAAATTGAGGAATCATCAAACAGATTCTCACTATAGGAAATACAAATTGAACATGTGAAAGGAATCTATATACAGTTTTATAGTGTGTTTACTACAAAACATAAATATGTGAACTGGAGTACTGCATTAAGCCTAGATGCGAGGTATCATTGTAATAAAGTGTTGAAATCCCCTGATAAACACAAGGACCCCATACAGTGTACATACACATGAATCATGGATACCAAACACATATATAACATGTAATGAATAATAAATCAATTCCAGAATGCAAATATAATGCAACTTAAATATTAAGCAATTCTAAGCATTGCGTAGCGCAGCTTAGTAGGTGCAAGCAATGTGTACGCAGCTAACTCAGTTTGCCCATTGGTATACCCCTTTCAGCAATGCCAACCTTAGGTAAGCAGGTTTGCCCATAGCCTAGCCTTTTCAAAACTGTCCAATCACAGCAAATTGCGGGAAACCTGCCCTATTTAAACCCAACAGGTAGGAATACATCTCAAAACTGGTTGTAGCTTCTCTTTGTAGGCACTCTGTCTGGAATGGGAGAGGTTGTGTGCTTTCAGGCGCAACGCTGGGGCATCCAGGAGTCCAGAGTCATGGCAGGACTCCTTGTGAAAGACCATGACCAAAGACTGCTGTAGGGCCAGTACCAGGGTTCCCAATACAAAGCGGAAGCCTTGGACCGTCTCGCCCGTGACCTCGCCAGTGCCCCTGGCATACCCCGAACTGGTGAGCAGGTCAGGCATCACTATGCTGACCTGAAGTGGAGAAAGGGGTATCTCTTGGATCAGTGGATCCAAGAGGCTAGGAGGACAGGTGAAGTCCCAGCCGTGTGTAAGTATCAGTCCACTACCTGTTTAATAATTGCCAGCTCATGTATATTATGGAGAGGTATGGCTAAATATTCCTTTTATGTCTTTCACAGTGGCAGGTGAGTGAGCTATGAACCAGGAAGCCCATGGCTGTAGACTGCAACGTTTGTGACGGGAGGCAGGTTAGTAATACTTGTGCATGTACTGTCATAGGAAATAAATCTAAAAGTAGTAGTAAGTTAATTGCCTGTATAAAATTTGTATTGTTTAAGGCATGTACTGCATACACCACAGAACAGGGCAGGAAGAGTCTCATATAGGTTGTATGTAAATAAAAGCATAATAGCCTGACAATTGAGGTCTAACTGCTGGACTGCATGTGTTCACTCTGGTATCATATGGTAATGTAGAGTTGCAATCACTTAATAGTACTGTTGTAGTAAGCACTGTTATCCATACTATGATACATAAATAAATTGTGTAGGAATGTCTGTATATGACTGTTGTAATTCCAAGAGGTCAGATAGTACAACTGAGAGAGACTTAGACAGAAAACACTGAAAAGACAGACAACAAAATCCAAATAGCACACTCAGCTGCAATGTGAACTGTTGTATTCTTTGCACACACAGCCATGGTTCAAATCCCTTGAGTGGTAGTAGGCTGTATGCAGAATCATACCCCACAACTGTACAGAAATGTCCAGAATGTCCAGTAAATTGGCCCATAGCTGCTGCTTGTCACCCTGTCCCCCTGGCAAATCAGAGGGATGATCCCAGATGTTTGGGCAGCAAACAAGACATACAACTGATTGTCAGACATCTATAACAACAAACCCCCCAAAATGTTATGAGAGTAAGTAGTCAAGTATGTCCCATCTCCACCCCCATGTTGTTGTCAAGCTGTGACCAGAGTGTGTACAGTAACAGAATGAGACGTATGTGCATAATACTAATGTGGAAACTGGTAATTTATGTGGCGACATGCAGGTAGTGCTAACAAACATTGCTCCTGCAGGTCTGTCGGATACAAACACTATGCCTATAAATAAAAGATTGATATCATGTACAGGTACTGCTTACTCTGGTATTGTATGGCATTGTTAGTGTGGCAGTTGCTCAGAATAATAAGGTATTACTCATCACTGTCACCCACACTGTACTACATAATACAACTGTCTAGGAAATCCTGTGTAAGAGTATTGTAATTACAAGGTGAGAATGTAAAAACACAGGAGAATTATAGACAGAGATCAGACAAGAGATGCACAGCAATACAGATATAGCACATTCAACTGTGATGGACAGCATCTTATTTTTAGCAGATACAGCAATGGTTTGAATCCTGGGAGTGGTAGTAAGCTGTATGCAGAATCATACCCCACAAATGTACAGAAATGTCCAGAATGTCCAGTTATTTGGCCCATATCTGCTGGCTGTTACCCTGCTCCCTGCCATATCAGTGTGCTAATTTCTGATATGTAGGCAGAATTTCATGTCATATAACTAACTGTCAGACCTGTACATATGTGGAAAATGTCAAATAAAACAAACCTGTCATTGTACAAGTCACTAAATGTTTAAGAGGCCAATAGTAAAAATATGTCCCGGTTCACCTGCATGTGGTGAAGACATGCCCAGAGTGTGTGCAAAATGAGATGGACAAGTATCTGCATAACATCAACCTGGAATCTGGGAGTATGTGTAGAAACAGTTAGGTAGTGTTAACAAACAATACCTCCACAGGTATACCAGGTAAGAGGTGTATACTGCAGGTAAAACCAGTTCATGTATATAGTTGTCAACAGCAATATCACTGTCCAAACTAAGGCAATAGGGTAGTGTATTAATACCTGTAAGGGTCAGATCACAGCACTGGCTAGGAAAGTAATGCAAACTACAGGAATATACTAGTTGTTAATAGACATCTTTCTGCCCCCCCCCCAATATCTGCAACAATAAATTTAATACACAACTCAACTGGTATGTGCTGACTTACTCTACTGTTGGGACATATGTCCTATTGTTTGATAATTATTTAAATTTGTTGCTATGCATGTGCTATGTTGAAATACTCCCACACTGATAGCATGTTGCCGTCAATGTACCTGTATGCTGTTGTAATGACCGCTGTGGTCCCATATATGCATGTGTTCTGTTTTCTGTGCAATTGTTCCATATCTGGTGTTTGGGTTAATGGGAATATCTATGCATGCTGCTATACCTCATCCTGGAATGTAACATAAAAAAGCAACTGATGTAAGAACACCACAAACTCTATTTATTAAGCGCTTTTCATCCAGCACAGTGGCTGGACTTCTTCAGATAAAAGAATCAACTTTATAGACACTCTTAAATGTTTCAACAATCCAGTCATGTGACCAATGCCTCAATTAAACCTCTTAACAATGTTCAATTAACACATCACTTGATAAAAGTATTACCATAGTTAAAATACAGAGTTAAATGCCCTGACTAAAGAACAATATAATACATTCTCCCCCTAAATAAAAAAATCTTCATCCTTCACTGCTCAATCAACAGTAAATTTATGTATACCTGGTGTATTAAAAATAAAAAAATATAAAGCATGTTAAAATAAAATCATGATTAATATATAACCATTGTAAATAAATAAATGCTTTAGGTATGGGACTAACCCTTAAACTGGAATGTGTTGAATATTACAAACCCACATATGTTGATTAAATTTAAACACCATAGCATGTTTGGGAAGGCCGGTCCCGGTGTATCCACCTGCCCCACCTCAACTGGCCGTGGCACCAAGCAGCAGCACGGCTGGGGCCCAACCCAGGACCTCTTCTTCCATTAGTCCTGCACCACCTTCGGGTGGAACCACCTCAGGGGGTGGGGCTTGACCCCTCCTGGGAGCGGGCATGGAAAGGAACCTGTCACCCGTCGCCAGGTCTGGGTTGTGGTGCATAGCGAGCTCTGCAGGGAGGTTGGAGACCTGCTATACCAGCTCGAGGGCCATGTGTCACAACAAGAGGGTCGGCCTGGCCCTCCTAATCATCCCTCAGCACAGCCACCTTCTGGGCTGGGAAGGTGCAGTGGTGACTGCCCATGGGTGGAGACCTCAGTCCCACTGTTTCCTCTAGGGGTCTCATGGGCTTCTGATTTCCCAACACCCCTCCCAGTCAAGGTGTTTACCCCCCCACATGTGTCATACACCACCCCTGTATGCATCTTGTTTATCTTGTCTGTTAACATACCCAACCTACCTATCCAAATATACCTACTATCCTTCCCCAACATCCCACTCTCACCTGCAAAAAAAAGGACAATCTGTTCCCAAAAAAAATCTCGCCCCACACATAGCTGTCCATTTCCCACATGTGTCCACTAGACACATGTAGTCTGGTCTAATTGGCTCAACAATATATTATTGTTGTCCTCACCCCCTCTCTCATGGGTTTGAGTGTCCAAATCTATTTCCAAATTCAGTGTATATTCACAGCTATTGCTGTATAAGAAATGGGCAGCTATGGACCTTCCCTACACCTTTCCTGCACATCCATAGCTATTTTCCCTACTGTCTTTCCCCCTTTGTGCCCTTTTTTCACCACTTTCCTATCAACCCTTTTTCATTTCTTTTAAAGAAATTAGATGGGGTAAGCAGGAGTAAGCACTTTTAAGCAGCAGTAAGTGGGTTTAAGCCTGTTTGCATGAGGGTAAGCAACATCTACACAGGTTAAGCAATTTAGTAGCTGAGTATAAGAATCTATAACCTGAGGTTAGCGGTGCTTACCTCCACGCAAACTCACTTACAACTGCTTAAATGTGCTTTAATCACTCTTTATCCAATGGCCCTTGTTCTGCCAGGCAACAAAATAAACAGCCTCTGCAAGGCTCAAACTGAGGACCCTGCACACCATAGCCAAAGTGCTTTACCACTAAGCCATGTCAGATATATATATACCCTTGATGTTTTCACAAACATTTCATCCAGTACAGTCATTCAACAGTACAGGAAATGTATTTAAAAATGTAGATGTATATATTTATGTATGTATTTATTTATTTTACATGTGTTAACCGTGTTAGTCTGACTGAGCTTTTGGCTCATTTTCAGCAGAGACCCAGGGAGAAAATCTCCTCTGTGAATATAATGTAACAAAGTCCCATTACAGTCAGCAAAAAAGTTACTATCAGGTTACAATAGCATGTGTGTGTGTGTGTGTGTGTGTGTGTGTGTGTGTGTATATATGTATATATATATATATATATATATATATATATATATATATATATATATATATATATATATATATATATATACAAACACACATACCTACATATATATATATATATATATATATATATATATATATATATACACACATATGCATACATCTATAGATATATATGTCTACATATGTATATATATACATATATATATATATATATATATATATATATATATATATATATATATATATATATATATATATATATATATATATATATATATATATACCCCAAAAAACGTATCCAGCACTCAGTGATGGGAGACAGCATGGCAGTGTAAAGCTTTATTGCAAGCACAGTCTGCCCCACACACCGGTTTCGCTAGAAAGCGTCATCAGTGTGTGCTCGACTGCAGTGTCGCCCACATTTAAATAGAAACATCAGCAACTACATTTAAAGTAATAGAACACAAAACAGAACAATACAATTATTTAAACACCAACCTAGGAAAAAAGCCATCCCTATTTAAACACCTAAATATACAAATATCTACATTTAATTCCACACCAAATGAATATGCAATTTGTATACATAATATTAATAAATAAAGGATACAAATATACATGAATATATAAATATGCACATGAGTAATGAAACATACACATATGAATATATATATATATATATATATATATATATATATATATATATATATATATATATCCATGTGCATATACATAAATTAATAACCCTAATCTAAACACTCAATGTACTAATATTGATATTATAATATAAATAAATAAATTCCCCTACTTATAAGGAAGGGGAAAGCCAATAAATGGAGACTAAATTGCCACTGGTCATTGAGCCCTGGTTTAAAAAGGGCCCCTAAATTGATAATCCATCTGCGTTCCTTTTTAGTCAATATATTATGTCTAACAGTGTCATTCGTAATATGTATCTTTATCATATTAATTCCTACAAACACAAAATGTGCAGTAGTATGTACCAATATGTGCTTATATAAAGCACTATGGGTTCTCCTACATTTAATGCCACTAATGTGTAGGGCTATTCTCTGTTTTAGTGTACAAGAAATCTGTCCTATGTAAAAAGCCCCACACTGACATATTGCCATATATATGACCCACGTGCTTGTACATTTAATAAGACATCTAATATCGTATACTTTCCTAGTATTCACCAAAGTGAAAGAACACGTTTTGGAAATTAACTTACAATATTTACAATGCCCACAGTATATACTTCCAACTGTAGTGGGAGGTACCTCTGTATTAGGACCTTGACCTTTCTTAAAAGTGAAAAATATTGTCCTCAAGATTTCCCCCCATGGTAACCAAATTCACACCTTTGATGCAATACAGTAGAAAAAATGGATCTAAATATAATACATGCCAGTACTTGGAAATTATCTCCCTAATTTTAAATGTATTACTGGCATAAGTAGTAATGAACCTCACCCCTACTGACCTAGACTGTCTGGGAAGATGAACATCCTGTAACAAGGTGGTCCTGCTACTAGTCTGGAAATGTTTATATGCATTATCCACCACATAAGTTGCATAACCCCTGACATGAAATCTTTCTTTCAGTCCCAAAGCCTGTTTTTCATATTCAGTAGGGGCAGAACAAATCCTCCTAACTCTCTGAAATTGTGCTACAGGTATGTTTCTGATGGTATGATCAGGGTGGCAGCTATGGGCATGTAAAATAGAATTCTTGTAAAAAGGTTTCCTATGTAATGTGGTAACAACAGTACCATCCAAAACTTTGGTAACATTATCATCCAAGAAGTCAATTGTAAACAAATCAAGCCTACCAATAAACTTGATACCATACTCATTGCCATTTAAATACTGTTTAAAATTGTCCCATTCATCTGCTCCACCCTGACATACCACCCAACGATCATCCAGGTATTGACGCCACATTGTAAGTTGTGATGAAAAATGAAAATTACTGACCTGAATATATTGGGCCTCAAGATACCCCATGAAAAGTTCAGCATAAATGGGGGCAAAAGTAGCCTCCATAGCCGTACCGTTCATCTGTAAATATCACTGATTGCTGAACTAAAAAGCATTATGCTCCAGCACCAATTTCAATAAGGATAATAAAAATTCCATCTCCGGTTCTGAAAAGAAACCTGACTGCCTCATCCAATAATGAACACTGCTTATACCCCCCTGATGGGGGATACTGGTGTATAAGGACTGAACATTGAGTGTCCCTAACTGTGCCTGGTTTGAAACCTGCAGGTCACCCATAAGTTGCAAAAATTCTTTAGTATCCCTAATCCTAGCTCTGATCAGGGGTAAAAAAGGTTTCAACCTAAATTCAAGGTACTCAGACAGGAGTTCAATTAATGAACCCCTGCTCACCACTATGGGCCTACCTGGGGGGTCATGCAAAGTTTTGTGGATATTAGAAACTAAATAAAAATACTGAGAAGCTGGTAAAGCTACTGTTAATTGTGTAACCAAATTGGCAGATATAGCACCCTGTTCCTTAACAGTAAATTAAAGTGTGTCTATTACTATCTTAAACCCTAAAGTTAGACCCACAGGTAATGGGCAATAGGAAACCGGGTCATTAAGCTGTTTAAAGGCATCCATTTTGTATTGTAATTTATCCTAAATAACCACAGCACCACCTTTATCAGCCCCTACCACAACTATATTAGGGTTATTGGTAAGGGATTTTGAAGCATGCCGTTCAGCTACTGTGAGGTTGTATAAAAAAGAACAAAAAATCTGGGCCTGATTAGTTTATAGTTCCTGTATAACAAGCTGTTCAAAAGTTTTAACAGTACTACAATAGGGTGGTTGAAAATCAGACTTTCTAAAATGAAAAGGACCCCTATCCCCAACTTGCATAACTGCATGTTGATGAGAAAAAAAAAATACTTTAAATTCAGATTTCTGCAAAAGTTCTTAACATCTTTTATTGCATCAAAATGTGACAAATAAAATGAAGGCATATATCCCAAACCACTATTTAGTAGTTTCAATTCACATTCTGAAAAGACATACTGAGTAAGATTAATGACCAACTGGTTAACATCATTCACATCATTGCTATCAATTACAGACCCTGATAGAACAAAGTCTGCTGGGCCTGAAGACTGGCCCGAAATAACTGCTCCATTTCTTCGTTTATTATGTTTACGGCCTCCCTCCTAAAGTGGCTTTAGATCTTTTAGGGACCGGTGAAATAGGCACACCAAAATCCCCTAACTCAGTCTCTGTGTCAGTACTGGAAAAACTAGAGGAGATTTCTGAGGTACTAGATGTATTGTTAAGTTTACAAAGAATAGACCTAATCCTCTTTTGCTTAGGTCTATTCATGTTCTTATCTTCAAAACGTACACCTCTTTTCTGTTTTTTCCATGTAAACACTATATTGTTTTTAAAATCATTGATGTCTCGCAGGTACTTTCTGAGCTTTCGCCCCTGTAGTTCCTTGTCATATTTATCCATATCCACCAAAAATTGGGCATGCAATTCTTGATATTCAGTTGTCCCAGCAAGGCTTAGAGTACGTTCTTGGCTAGCCTCAAGTTTAGAAAAAAGATCCGGAAGCTGTTTATCATAATGTTCAATCAACAATTTTGTAAACATGCTTGATGCTGTTAACTTGAACTGCTCGGCATTTCTTTATAAATTCAGCATCATCAGTTCCTAACCCAGGCTCAACATGAACCCTCAATCCACATGGCACTATTTTGGCTTGTAAATAAGCCTTTAACAATTTACTATGCCATACCAACAAACGTACCTTTTTTGAAATCTCCCCCAGCTGTTTAAACTGCTCTTGCATGCCCAAATATCCCATAGTTGCTGAACTCTGCCCAACTGTAGCTGACGTAAAAAATGAAAAATCATCTTTATCCGCTGTCAATTTGTCCATAAATACTTCAAAATCTGGACCCACTGCCATATTGACAAAGACTGTGAAAAACACACCTGCTGTAATTAAACCTCCTTCTCCAACAATGGCAACCCAAACGCCACAGTATCCAAACCCCAAATAGGCTTGCAACTGGTAACAGCAATCAATAAAAGTACACACGAAACCAAAACACTTGGTGCACGTATCCAGTAAACTGGTGCATGGAAAAACAAATCCCCATATGCCCCAAAAACGTATCCAGCACTCAATGATAGGTGACAGCAACGGCAATGTAAAGCTGTATATAGCTGTATATACAGATATATAGCTATGGGTATAACAGAGAACATAAATACATTTATGACCACAGGCACCGTTAATGGGGGTGAGGGGGGCCCAAGCTACATATGTCTTGTACATATTGATATTACCACCCCCCCCCCCACAGCCAAACAGATCTGCCCTGCAATACAATACCAACTGTTGGAAAATCCCATAACCAGGACCTGACACAACATCAGTACAAGATGTTAACAGAATCCATCCCCCCTGTATGATGTCAGGCTGGTATCAATAACATATCATGCAATACAGTCTGGCTACCATAGGGAATGTACAATGTGGAAGCAATAAACATTCCTAAGATACATATACACACACACACACACATATATATATATATATATATATATATATATATACATATATATATACAGATACATATATATATATATATATATATATATATATATATATATATATAAACATATATATAAATATATATGTAACTACACATACTCACACAGAGATATGTATAGGAAGATACATATTTGGAGGGTGCACACCATACGGAACAGCCAGTATTCCTACGGTTGCCATCTGTATGAGTCACCTATATAAAAGACAATTGTTGCCTGAAACATATACCCACAGAGACGTCAAAGGATATAACACCACACACAGGTTTGCTGACATGAGAAAGCTGTATTTGTGTACTGTTACAGTTGTATATGCCATGTCATATAGCTGTTTAGACTTTGAAATACATATAAACAGACTAATGCAACTCTCAAGCAGATCAATTAATACTGTATTCTGGAAAGCATAACATATGTTGCTGTCCAGGCCAAGGCCTTCAAGTAGTACAACAGTAAAGACAGCCTGGGCCACAGGATAACAATCAATCAACAGTAAGTAAGGCAGATGTATAGTCCAGCAGCCTCTATCTACACTCTGTACGCAATCCCTATGGGGAAAAGACCTCAGTTGACATAATGGGATGTATCTGTTAAATAACAAGGCATAACTGAAACCATCACAATCACACTGGCACACATAACAGTCTGTATGGCAGGAAGCAGTAGGACTGCATTTTCCCAAGGTGAATTGTATGGTAATGTACATCCAGATACCTTAAGGCAGCTTACCCCTGATATCCCATACATGTTGTAACAGCCTAGGTTAGTTATGGTGCACCCCCCCCTACACTGACATACAGGGGCATATACCACTGTTACATACACTGACCTCAGGGCTGCAGAAGGGCACACATGTATTGTGCTGATGAGGCCCACACATATATGGCCCAAACCCCACAATATGTGTGGGGGCCACAACAGCAGTGGAATGATGGCAGGAATGGCAGCATGACATACTCACAGGCCACTACATAACAACCCCTGACAGAATGTCATATGGACAAAGCCTGGTATGTAGGTGGAGGAAAGGGGCTGGAACACAGGCCCATATGTGAAATAGTGTTGTCATACACTAAGCAAGTTGCTGTTGTTACAGGATAGTCTGCAACATACCCTTAGTCAGGAATATGAAGTCAGAAACACAAATGGATGTAGCCATGTACCAATAGCACTCAACCATACACTGCCAGTGATATATCTGACACAAGACCTGTGTGGTGAACAGACAATACATAACAGGCACACCTCTGGCCATCAAGTGGATAGGCCCACAGCTGAGAAATATGCAGACAGACTGCAGTCCATGTTAAACTAGTATGTACACACAAACCCTGTAACACTGGTGCTATACAAAGCATACAACAACACTACTCACACTCTGTTTGTAGTTCTGGAAATTCATACAAATATGTAGCTGGCCTGAGCGTGCAAGTTCTCTTGTAAGAGGTATTGCTACCTGCTGTCTGCAACACTGCTGCCCACACACAGAAAGGATGTCCACCATACAGGAAAGGTAAAGGGACCACGCCCTCATGATGTTGGGATTTATAGTAGTGGGTTGCCATGACAGTGGTAATTGGAAGTACTAGACAGCATGCTGCATGCAGCTAGCAATTGGAAGACACTGATTGGTGTAGAGACCATCACCTGATCATGTGCATCACCTACAAAAGCCATGCTGCAATCTATTCCAAGCAGCACAATCCATATACTGGAGAGAGAGAGAGAAAAAGAGAAACTAGATCCACAACCAAAACCAAAACAGAAACAAAGAAAGCAGGCTAAGGCCATAGCCAAGGAGGAAAAAAAAATTCCTACAAGGAAACCATCCACAACAGACCTCATGCCTACAACAGGTATTAGTAGTATATATGCATGTAATTGAGTGTAGTACTTGATCCATAATACTGGGATGGATGATGTGGAATGATATATATATGCCATCAGATGTTGCTGTTGTAATGATGTTCAGCTAAACAACTGCTATGGACAATAGAGTCTGTCCCTCTGGGTAGTAGGCCATACCCATCAACTGTGCAGAGCAGCACTGACTGACAAGATGTAAGCCAACATAGTGTGTGTTGTGTAATGGAAAGGATGTAGATTACTGTGGCCAATAGCTGGTGGTGGATGTAATGCCATAATGATGGACATGCGGGTTCCAGAGCCCACCACTTGCAGGACACTCAGGTTGACATGTATTGTAGCTTGCTGAAATGCCATAGGTGTGTAAAAGCTTACCTGCAATCTGGTCCTATATATACCCCCTAATGTCAGGCTGTGTCCATATGTGGCACTTGGACAGTGCAGCTGTGCAGAAAGGAGAGCCAGAGATTGTGGAGCTAATGTCTGAATGTACCTCATATATAGGTATGTATATGTGTAATATATATATATATCGATATATATATATATATATATATATATATATATATATATATACATATACATATGTATATCTACAGATATACAGACACCAATATGTAGATATACACACACACATTTACACACATATATATATATATATATATATATATATATATATAAAACACATATATACAACATAAAATATATCTACACACACACACACACATATATATATATATATATATATATATATATATATATATATATATATATATATATATATATGACAGAGATGTGTATTAAGAACTATGGTAACCTTGATGTATGAATTGCTCAGACCTGTTTCCATCTTTATGTCTTTCAGGCAAGATGTCCCACGGCCATTTACCAGGGTATTCAGTGGCAGAAAATGAGGTAATCTTGAACTACCTTATAGAGCACTGTCTGGTTCTGTTTGGCAGAGCCACCCATGAGCAGCAGGAGCCAACAGCCCTGTGGAATGATCTAGTCCACAGTGTCAATGATGTCGGTCTGCATAACCGCAGTTATGAACAGGTCCAGCATAATTGTACTGACCTGCTTCGCATACAGGTAAGGCCACAGAGCACATCAGTAGACCACTGTTGTGTATGCATCCGCATCTGTATAGGTAGGTCATGAATATGTGAGATGTCATATATATATATATATATATATATATATATATCTATATATATATATATATATATATATATATATATATATACACACATGAAGCAACAAAAAAGTATGCAAAAGCACTGAAGCCCAATGAACTCTTCTTTAGCTGGAATAAATACCTCTCAGTTTGAAATCAGACGTTCCTTTATTGTTTTACCAACAGACAAAAATGCACGAACAGTTCCTGAGTCAATAGTAACAGTAAATCCAAAATAGACAGCAAAGTAAGTCAAGCGCTTTCACCCATTACTGTGACGGGCTTTGTCAAGATGAACCACCTAAAACACACTGTATGCTTATATACAAAATTGTTTGAACCAATTATTCAATTAGAACAACGAGAAAAGCAAGTTGAACCAATTTAGGGTTGAGACTTTGCTTTCTGCTTAAAATGTTTAAAGGCAACATTACATTCACGATACTCATAACCAATGTGTTTTAACTAAAAACGTTCCCCAAATATATCCGACACAAATAACTTTCTCTGTTACTTTTAAAATCGCTGGTGTTGCACATAAATAGACCAAAAAGTGTATTAAATACAAATAAAAATTAAAAATTAAATGCAACAATCCTTATCGTTACTATAAACATTTGTCAATGCTCGGCTTTCTATTTAAAATGTTTCGAAGCGACATCACTTTCCTTATACTCTCAATCGGATATGCTTTGAAAAAGAAGCGCTACAACTTTGTAACGGGACCAAAAAACTTTCCATATTTCTTTTCTAATCTTTGATATTAAACACGGTAGATTAGATAGTGTGTCAAGTACAAGCTAGATGAAAAGATCTTCCCGATTATTGTGTGTCATTTTTTAGAACTCGTAAATATTTACTTGCCACCGCCATTGCTCTAACCTCTGAATGCTTAACTTTAAACAAAAAAATAATAATACAAAATACTTTAAAAATGCCGATATACTACTAAAATATGTGAAGTAATCCGTATTTTATTAGTCTTAATTGAATTTTACCCAAAGCACTAGAACTAATCCAAATACTATACAATTTCTCGCCGAGATATGTATTGGTTAGTTCTGTTTTATCTAATGCTTATTCCAGACTGGGATGTGTTATGGCAGTACATAACCCTTATAATACAATCGATTTACTAAATAAAATTGATATGCTTTTATACTTAATTCTAGTTGTTTAAATAAATAAATATTAATATATTGTATTATATTATATTAAATTAAATATCATAAATAATATAAAACAACCATCTAGTCAAATAAACATATATAAAAAATCATCTTAATAAATTTTACCGTTATAAATTTTATGAACATTAATTAGAACACCAATGTCTTTTATTAATTGTGTTTTTAACTAAAATGTTTAAGGGAAATTCTAATATATAGCAAAATATGTTCAGTGTAATAAATAGTGAGAGCATACTACATTTATATTTTAATGACAAAGTCAAATAGAACAGTAATCCTATCTCTTGAGGTGCCTCAAACTCATTGGCCAATTTTAGTCTTCGTAACCAACATATACTATTATAATAAAATTAAAATTAAGTAAAATTTACCTACAAATAGATAAAATGTGTATTCTCAAGTAAATCAACATATTATGTTAGTTATAAATTTATATTAAATAGTGTTAATTAAATTATTCCTATAGGTTATCTAATAAATATAATATAAATAATCATTAAAATTCCAAAGAATTCATTATTATTATAATTTCGCCCTTCTTAATTTAAGGAGGCTAGTGATGCTAATGGCTTCATTAAGTCCCGGGGGTTTAGAGGCATTTAGTTTTAGCTGCCAATTTAATTCTTTAAATTCTATAGAAGTTTCCCAGTCACCCCCTCTAGGGTTAAGAGGGACCTGCTCAATTACTAAGAATTTTAATGTCATCTTGGGGCAGTTAATCTGGTGTTTAACAAAAGCGTTAGTCTCTTTCTTTTTTCGAATATCATAAAGATGTTCGTAAATTCTTTTACGCAACGTTCTTTCAGATTTGCCCACATAAAAACTCTCATATACACACATATATAGTATGTTTCTGCGTAGTAGTAATAAACAGATGTGCAAAAGCAGTAGTATTGTGGACTTGTACTGTTGATGTACTGTAATGCTGCACCCACCCTGTAGCAATGCCACAGCTGTGGCCACTGACATTACATCTCTCACTCTCTTATGTAGGTCCTTCTGGTATACCACCAAGGCAGCAGCCTATAGCTGGTGAGTATGGTTTATGTTCATGCTTGTCAATACACAGGATGTGTAATGGCTATGGTACATTCCATGCACATATCTAACACACCTACCCATAATGCATGCTGTACATGTTCACGTATTGTTGCTATTAAATGCACTGCATCACAGTGCTGACCCTGATGGGGTATCTGAAGGGTATGTCAGACACCTGCAAGATAACTAACATCCTGTCACTGCAAAATGTTTCCACAGGGATGAACAAAACGGTGGGACACATGGCCTACAGTAGGGACATGTGTGAAACATCACCCTTATACAGTGCAACAGCAGTGTATATACCAGTATTACAATGACAACTGTTACAGATCTACACTATGGCATAACATAATACTGTGGGCCACATTATTAGCTGGGACTAGGCTGTTACATGTGGTGTTCAGTGTATGGGACACTGCAAACTGACACACATGTGTAGGCCATACTTGTCATGCATCTGTAAAAAGGCTGAATGTGGGGAGTGTGTGTCGGCATGACACACCAGTGCACTGCAGCGGGGATCCTAAGGATACTAAGAAAGGCTGTATCTGCACAGTCAGGTTCAGGAACTGTGGCAGATGTAACTCTAACTCCACAGCAATAGGGATGGCAGTGCGTGAACTCCAAGGGATGTACACATGAGTAGTCTTTGCAATCATGCAGAATTGGGGGACATGTTTAGGGCAGACTGACCATATAGTGGCAAATGCAGATGGCCCATGTAATTATACCCCTGCCCGGAATAGTGACTGCTGCAGTACACGTAAAGATAGGTGCAACAATAGGTGCAACAAACCGTCATGATAAGGGCATGCACACATATGCACCCACGGGGTGTATGCATTGTGATCAGCATCTGCACACCTAACACATTTCTTAAACACTGCATGTGAATGTATGGGACATATATCACATATCAGGCTCATGTACTGTTAATATATGTAGTGATGTGGTCCCATGGCAGATCAAAGAAGAGTGTGTCATATCAATAAGGGTGTGTGCACTCCCCATAGCCATGGTAAGGTCTGCCAGTTGTCAGTGTAATAGTATCAGATTGGTCATACATGCACCACTGATGTTGAGATCTGTAAACCAGACATCAGGCATTCACAAATTACATCTGTCCACATATCATTCCAGGTATGTGTTGCTCAAATTCATAGGGGCTGTGAGCATTAGAGCAGACATAACTGACACAGTAATACACATTCAGCAATGGTTTATACACCTGTAAGGTTTGGTGCACAGTACATGGCAGGGTACAGAACAGGTGCACAGCAATACTGTGTACATGGGACCTGTATTTTCCAGAGGAAGGGGCATCACCTACTAACACAGCCCATGCGTCACACGTGTATACTGTTGCTAGCATGGATTGACTATAGCTTCACTGCATGCTGTTGAGTACCATATGTTATGCATGTTGACAGATGGGTAATGGGAGGACTGTGTGTACTATCTTTGTGCAACTTCACGTGTGTGTGTGTGTGTGTGTGTGTGTGTGTGTGTGTGTGTGTGTGTGTGTGTGTGTGTGTGTGTGTGTGTGTGTGCATCTGTGTGGGTGTCCATGTATGCACATGTGTGAATGTGGGGTTGTTCATACGGCAGTACGTCCCTTTGGGGTTGTGCATTACATGGACATGGACTGACACATGAAACACCAGCAATACTTGTCTGATATGTAATCACATGACAACTGGTAGTATAATAAGGTCTGTAGCATGGAACATGCATTGGGAGGGAAAGTAGACACCAGGTATACCCTTAATATTGCAATCAGCAGAGAGGTGAATGACTACCCACATATGCAGCACTACAGATGCATTGGGGAATTACTAGACAACACCAGAGAATGTATCTGTATATTACTGTTGTCCTCATGATAAGTTGATTGAGCAGCAGATTTGCCATGTACTGATCAATACTTACGTATGACACTCCAGTGCATGACATTATGGAGTTAACATAATAGCCCCTAACATATAGGGGCCATGCTCATGATGTCCGGACATAAACAACGTGAGCACTGGATGACAGCAGTGAGTGAGGCCATGTAAAACCTACTCCACTCAAGTCAAGGAGGTAATGGAGTAACAGGTCTTGTGTTGTGATCGCTCAACTAGGCATTTAGAGGAATGATACATTAATGAGTGGTACTAATGAGTGTATGTTACCAAGTGTGATGCAGGATGGGGAACTTATGTGAATAAAAGTGAGACTGTCTGTAAAATCAGGGACAGGTAGGTATTAAGGTGGAATGTGTGTATATGTGTGTGTGTGTGTGTGTGTGTGTGTGTGTGTGTGTGTGTGCGTGTGTGCTTGTGTGCGTGTGTGTGTATTCTGTTATGCAATGCTGTACAGGTCTTAAAGTGCGTTTCTTGTTTTCCCCCACAGGTGGCGAGGTGGGTCAGGGTCCCTCCTGCATGCAATCTGATGTTGGTGTCCATACAGACACCGAAGATGATGATAGTACTGTTAAGGCACAGGCTGGGTTGTCAGGGGCCGAAACTGCACCTTCGTTTGACATCCCCCCTCTTAGCCACCCCAACCTCACACACAGTTACAGTGCCTATACATACCCCATCACCAGTGGCCATAGCAAAGGGACAGTTGGCAGTTCTGGCACTGCACAGGAGAGTGTGGTATCTATACTTACTGTGTCTGGTCACAGCAGGCAGAGCCAGATGTCCGTCAGGGCACCACATCAGCAGATGTACCAGGGTGCTCATGGTAGGGACGCTGGTCATCATGCCCCTGGCAGAAGCACCACAATTGGTACCGCTAGGTGCATGTTTCAGACTGTCATGGGGGTGCAGGCATGTATGGAACTGTACACGAGACAGGGCCTGAGGCTGCAGATGGTTGTTCTCTCATCTGCAATGGACAACTTCCATGAACTGTCTGGTGCCATCCATGATTATACCAAAGTCATGGATAGACGGTTGGGTGAGATGGTGGGCCTCATTGACTGTGGTTTGTCCGTGCTTGAACATGTGGTGGGAGTGCGGCGACAGCAGCGTGGACATAGGCCAGCAACACCAACAGCTGGCAGTCAACGTAGACGTGCTAGGACACCAAGGCGCTCCCGTAGTGGCAATTATAGCCCTAGCACTGCAGGGGGGGGCACTGTCGACACCACACCACACAAGAGCAGGCCAAGTGCATGTGGCCCTGGCCAGTCCCAGGAGGGACATTGTTCCAGCAGACATCTGTCATCATCAGGGGAAAGTAGCACATCAAGGCATGTACCTGGATGTGCCAATGGAACCTATGGCAGGCACAGATCGCATGTCCATGGCCGGAGACAGTGAACTGTACACCCTGCCAGGTATGGTCTGCAGCTATCCAAGAAATACCTTTATAAGGCAGCCACATGGCAGAACTGTGTGCATGCGTACCCACACACTATATGAACACACCTAGGGCATCCCCATATCATACACCAGATCACCATGCCCATTTCAACTAATCACACCCCTCAGCCACACATATGGTGTCAAACATATGGCCCACACTCTGTCTCTGGCAAACCAACAACACACCCTGTGCATATGATGATACCTGTGCCACATCCCTGTCATCCATAACATCGAGATGCAGGGACAGTCTAATATAGTTATGATGTATACAGTGACTGTACTACAGCGTACCAATGTACTGCAGTGTAACATGTTGTCAGTATTAATGTTTAATGCATACATGTTGGGTAATTTAGCTGTCCAGCCATGATCCATTATAGCTGTTAGTAACACTGAGTGATTGTGGTCTCCATAATATTATCCATTTGTGTTGTAGGTGTACATGTGTCAGCAGGAGGATGGTCTGCAGTCATATTCCACAAGGGGTATGGCACTGTGGTGACACCATGGCTGTGACATATCCTGGGTACAGTTGAACACATGTCGCAGGTTTGTATAACAGTTATTGCCTGTGCCACATGGACAGGTGACCCACCGAGACATGTATAATCAGCAACCTGATGTAGACCCATCCACATACACGCACACTCTTACTTGGCAACACTGGGACTAGACCCCTACCTAGGTATGTAGTGCTACTGAAGTGTGTCGCTTTCATTGCACACACCACACAGCATTTAGGGTGAGGTGTGTTCCAGGTTACACGTTACATGCAAAATATACCCAGACATGTGCAGTATGGTAATGGGGGATGTAATGGTTGGATTTGGACAATACATAGTGTGACATACCATCATATACACATTAACTGACACATAACAGGCAGACACACATCTGAGAGACCTGGGCCTATCAGTATTAGCTAACTTGTCAGTGTGTCCAATACGTTACAGGTAGGCTGCACACAGCACATGCATAACTGGGCTGGATTGTGGTATCAGTTACCTGTATGGTTGATGGTGACAGTGGTCACCATACAGTGGTACATGGGACATATACTGGGTGCCATGGTGTAATGATAGTGTATACAGCATCCACATCCCACAGTGGATATTTTTCTCACTGGAACCCATGATGACACTCTGACGTACTCATCATCACACATTGCCCACAACTGCAATACAACCCATTGTACATCAGTGATACTACAGGGATATGCATCTAATGCACATGCCACAGGCATAATAGGGTGTTGCATTGTCATGCCTCATCTATGGGGAGCAACAACACCATCCATACTACTTTCTGGCAATGCGTATTGTAATAGGAGTTTGTGGCCTCGAAATGCTGTACCCTACAGATATACAGACATGCACACATACACACACTTGCCAGAACTCAATGGGTATCCCATGCCTATCGACCCATTTATACAATGCTGTTGTGCTGGTACTGCAAGGCTCATGTAGCCATTAGGGAGAGGAGCATAACAGGGTACATGTAATGTCTGATACAGCAGCAGTCACATCTTACTATGGCAATGGGTGCTGCAGTGGTTGTGAAGGCCCTCATGGTATTCCCAACTATAGGTGTACTAACACACTGACACTGCTATCCTCAGTAATGCACATGTACATATGTGCCAGTACTGGGCTGCATCGCTGCAGGTGGTCATAGGTGTGTACCTGGCTATTGTCCATGGAGAGATGGATAGTGTAGTGGATGTGTTGGCAGTCGTATCATGCCACCTGCCATGTGCCAGCAGGCAATCTATTGACAGACACCACTGTGGTGACCCTCAGTGTGAGAGTGACATGCATCAGCCAATCCTCTGGGTGCCTTCTGCAAATGGCCACTGAGATGATCCAGTTGGCATGTATTCAACATGTATTACAACACTATATGTGCCAGTTATAACACAGCTGGTCAGACATGTCAGTGTCCGTCAGGCATAGGTTGCCTGTACGTATCCAAGCTGGATACCTGCCATCTGCATATCTGGACAGGGACTGACAGACATCAGCTTGGCAAGTAACTATGCAATAGGATGAATATGTCGACAGATAGACGTCTGACAACAATATGTATGCCATTACTACATGTTGGAAGCCCTCACTAACATGTGCTGTACAGTCGGTAGTCTACAGTTATTTCCACATGTCAGATCATTATCCAGTAGGGGATATATACTGTGACACAGCTCCCACACCAGGAGCACAACAGTGAGGCGTCAGAGTCCAGCTATGGCTGCAGCTGTGCTTGTTGTCAGTACTACATTTAGCACTCTACTCTTGCCTGGGAAAGCACTGTCAACATTAGTACTGCCATGATACACTATATGTCAATGTGACAGCACATAACCTGGGTTACTAGCCTTGTATGTAACACATTCACATTGATAACAGTGCTGTACAGGTATTATATACTTGTGTGTCCCAGATTTGACACTCACACCCCTTGCTACTGTAATGACAGCACATAGATGCATGTATTGTACATGTCATTACATACACTTATTACAGATGTCACTGCCCTGCTATGTTAGCAGACTGGGATGTGAGCACTGGTTACCAGGGCTGAGCCATGCTTAACAGGTGTCAGCACTGCTGCAATATAACAGCTAAGCAGATTTACTCACTAGTAAGCGGTCTACATTGTGTAAGCACCCTTACGTTTAACTGTATGTTAGTTTCACGCAAACCCGCACAAATGTGCTTAAAGCTCAAAACTGTCTTAACTACTCTGTATCCAACAGCCCTTGTTCTGCCCAGACCAAAATACACAGCCCTTGCAGGTCTTGAACCCAGCACCCTGTGCACTATATTCACAGCAGTTAATCATCATGCCATGACAGCTGTGAAGACAGTTGCTGTTTTTCCAATATATCTGTCACTATACATATTGAATAGTATTGAACAATTTCTTTGACGTCCACAATTGTGTAGTACTTGTTATTGATATTACTGTTGCATCACATATGTTGTTATATCTAAATATACACATATCAGATACATACGGTGAGATACATCTGGGAAGGTATACACAACCGTGATGATTACACATGACAGGAATATAAATATATACATATACATATGTAGATATATGTCTACATGTACATACACACATATATTCATACATATGTATGTCTACACATCTGTATAGTGCATCATATATATGGCTATTTGTAGATCTCTGTGTGTATGTGCGTATCTATATACATATATATATATATATATATATATATATATATATATATATATATATATATATATATATATGCACATCCTATGTGTACAGATATACCTATATATGTTGATATATATGTAAATATCGATAACTATATGTGCATATGGGTTCCCTGTTTAATTTCAAAAGACTGAAATCACAAATTTCAGTATCATGAAATTATAATAGCGAAGTCTTTAAATCCCAGAACGCCAGAAGTGCAAAATTCAAAATCCCGAAGTACTGAGATTTTGAATTAGTGCTACTGGTGTTGTGCTGTGTGAATGGTAAGATGTGAGTTTAGGTATGTATGTATGTGTATGTGTGTTGGTTAGGGGCTTTAGTGCATGTCATTGTGTGTTTTGACTGTGATGTGTGTGTGCGAGGGTGTGTTCAATGTGTGGGAGTGAGTTACCTGTGTGTGTGTCTGATTGTGCAATCTCGGAGTTAGTATACATAAATGGGGGGGTGTGGGGGGCGCAGCCTGCTTATCTGTAGTATAGGATATTGTGTTTGAGTCAGGGGAAGTTGTGTGTATGTGTTTGTGTGTGTTGTATCTGTAGTGTACCATAGGGATTTTGAATTTCATGATTTTAGGGTTTCGGTGTTTTGTGTTTTCGGCTATGTAATTTTGAAATACTGAAAATAGAGATTTCAGTATTTCAAAATTGCATAGTGAATCCGTGCATACATATCTAATCAGCCATATGTATTTATGTCGATATATATGTAGATATACATTACTATATGTGCATATATATCTATATATCTGTATATGTGTAGACATATATTGCTGTGTATTTGTATATATTTGAGTTTTTATCTGTATTTATATGTACATATATATCCATATATGCATGTAGATCTGTATATGTGTATATATCTATATCGATATATATATATATATATATATATATATATATATATATATATATATATATGTATATATATATATGTATATATATATACATATATGTTTACCATATGTCCAGAACATGTAGTGGAGTCCTACCTCAGCACCAATAGCCCCAACCTCTTAGTGCAAAGGGATGTCATGTATGTATTGCAGTATATATGTACACTGTTGCTACTGTAACAGCGGTTGTCTTAGCGCACATGTTTTGTGTGGGAGGTCACATCTGTTTTTGACATGTGCGTCATTGGCTACTAACAGACATCCTAAGGACATCACAGTACAGTACCATTGCTAGCACAGTAATGTTCCTGTGGACTACAGCACAGATATGACCAATATATGTGGATAGTCTGGCACCCTGTTGTCAGTCCAGTGGTGTACACAAATCCCTTTCATGCAAGACATGTGGACCACGCCTCACAATGTGGATGTTAATAGCCATGTAAATGGGTATATCACATACATACTGAAATACATATGCCCACAAAGTTTATGCATTCACACATGCCAGTCTGTCCTGACGCATAATACCTGGTG
Source organism: Protopterus annectens (assembly GCF_019279795.1). Classification (NCBI taxonomy): domain Eukaryota; kingdom Metazoa; phylum Chordata; order Ceratodontiformes; family Protopteridae; genus Protopterus; species Protopterus annectens. The sequence continues at coordinate 1,830,679,881 of NC_056739.1, forward strand.
GTGCAGAGGTCACATGGCCACATACTACCCAGCAGTTAGTGACATACATCTGTACAGAATCCCACTGCTTTGTCAGAAATACACAATAGCTATGGTGGCCTGGCAGCAGTATGTCTTGCAAATAACTGGACATAACAGCACACTGTGTAATTACACTTAGCTGCTAGGCATGTCACAAAGCACTTGTGCAAACTACAGGCAGACTGCCACAACACTGGACTACATTTTTTATGGGGGAATACACATGTACCTGCAAATATAGCAGGCTCTACACACATGTTACAGCACAGAGTAACACACATCTGTGAGAAAGCGCATACCTACAACCAATGTGTACACAGCCACATAAGGAACTCAAGCTTAATTTGACACTATATGGACTGTCTGATAAACATCATCCTCATATGTGCCACTCACAAACTAACCCTACATACACTGGGTCATGACACAGTGTGGTCTGATGCCTGTCTGTGGTATGGGACAAGTGTGTTTCTGGCCCTACAGACATGTGAGCCAATAGGGTACCATACAATGGAACAACATGTAACATCAGATAGAAAAGGGCCAAGAACAATGGCATCTACCACAGTCTGTGCACAGTCCAAGGTACGTATGCACAATACACATACTGTCGACAATCACCATAAGTACACAGACCCCAGTACAGTACACACAACCACAGAATGCTCAGGTTATGTCCTCAGAAATAACCCCTACTATGCATAACATATCTAGCAGTCTGATATCTGATTGGCTTGTTATCAGGTATGATGTCAATAAATAATGGTGTACAGAACATATGCACCTCTTACTGCATGACATACGTACACAGGTTGACAGATTTGTGGCTGTAGCTACAAACACTAGGCCAATATTGGCATGTTCCTGTGATAACCTCATACATCTACTGTCGTACCAGGGTTTGTTGTGACATTTATCCTATGAGGGATATGAAGTCAGTAACTCTCATGGCTGTTACCATGTACTGACTGCATTCCTCACACTATGCTTCTGCAGTCCTCAGATAGGTGTTCTGTGAGTAACACAAGAAATATAAGGCTCCACACACTGCCCAGTCTTCAGATAACCCTACAGATGGGAGTTTCTTCATAACACTGTCATGACAGCTATTAAATCATGTAGACCAGCCATATCCACACACACCCTGTTAAATTGACATTAGTCTAAATGCAAAATTGACATTACTCTAAATGCAGAAGAGCAACACTTATATTCTGTAGACATATCTGGCATATCCTCCTCCTGTCTGTTGGCCTGTTTCCACAGTGTATGTTGCTAGAGGTAAATCCCAATACCATCTGTGATGCTGTTTGCCAAACACCAAATTGAGGTCCTGCTCACAGTGAATAAAAAGGCCCAACACCAACATGATGTTCCTAGATATTGGAGTGTGTTTCCATGCAATTGGCTATGGGAATGTTACCACAGCTGTTCCACATGCAGTCAGCTAGAGGGGGACTGCAATTCGTGCAGAGGCCATCAGCTGATCATGAGCATCACTTACAAAACACAAGCTGCTGCCTAAGCAAAGCAGGTGCACTTATCCACATCCACCAGAGAGGGAGTGATAGAGACAGACAGAGACAAAGTAAATCAGGGAGGGGATAGGAGAGTAAAACCTAAGCATGTTTGTGTCACACACCTACCAGTATGGGGTTTCGAACCCCTGACTGATGATGTATTGCTATCACATGTCTATGTAGTTATTGCATTCACCACATAGCTTAAATGGTGGGGAGCTATCCAAAGGTATATCTGATGGTGAGTGACATCTGCAACAGTGATATAGTAGCAATAAGGTAGGTGTAGTACACATGCTTGTCCACATGAATAGGTGTCAATGTCAACACAGCCACACTCTCTCAGGGACTCACACACAGATTGACACAGTTGGCAGGGTCAGGAATAGACTTCTTAACTAGCTAGTTTACAACAATACAGTAATGTGCAGGTATCACATGCACCACAGGGGTTATCCAGATGATATATGGGCAAAGAGTATGTGAAGGTGTCTGATATCAGACAGCATGCTTCAGTAGGCCAATGGGAGTGTAGTGAGAGTGAATGAGGTTGAAAGCATCGTACTCCACATACACAGACACAGGGTGCCAGTACTGACATGCATGGGTGTATTGCTTCACAGGTGTGTAGTGGTTGACTGTGCCAGAAGGCTGTACAAGGCTAGGTGAAAGGTATACCTTGGTATCAGGCTACATAACAGTGGTCTGCAGTGTGTCTCAGGTGTGTAGTGTCGGGATTGGCCCACACAGGTGGGTATTGTATTCACCATCCAGTCACCTGGTTTACTATTGTGCGTGGCCAGTGTTGTGCAATGCTTGCCATGTATGTGTTCTTTAGTCCATGACATGGATGGTGTCTGGGGTGTGCACATGCATGTTCAGTGACATGTGGAACTGTACATGGGGTGTCTTGCCTATGTTGTGTACACAGATTGTTATTATCATAGGGCTCATAGGCTCATAGGCTCATAGGTTAGTACTAGGCTAACTGCCCTTGCGAGCCATTTTAAGCCTAGACAATTATCCCTTGTGAGATTCAAACCCTGCACCTTGTGTTTATAAGGCAAATACCTTAACCATCAGGCCACCCTCCCAACCCTGCTAAATGTACCATTTGCAAGACAGCTAACAGACTGTGCTACTGAGTCACTGCAGTTGTGCCAGTCCTGGCCTCATGTGGCAGGAACTGGTAATGGACACCAGACTGACCCTGCACTTACATTGATAGCATGACACAGGTATTCCCTGGTGCCAGTGGCATCTGTCCATAAAGGGCATGTGTTTAATGCATGGTATGTCCTTTTTGGGTCACATTTGATGGCACCACAGTTGTTTCAGGCGTCCAGTGGAGAACATAGTGAAGGTGCACTATCTGCAATTATGTATCTATTGTAGTGATGGGACAGGGGGCCATGCCCTCTGTAGTGTACTGCAATCACACCATGGTTACTATCTGTGGGCAATATGCAGGGTACTACCAACAAAGTGGTTGTTGCCTAGGCAAGTGTGTTTGTGTAGGAGACATGGGTTGAGAGTGTTCTCTGAGTGATACAAGGGTTTCTTAATTTGTTCGCCAGGCCTTGATGTCACATTTAGGGGCATAGATTGGCACCACAGCCTCTTGGCTATTAGATATCTGTTATCCTTGTAAGGTGAACATTGTGACATATAATAGGCCCACCATATAAGAAATTTGCAAAACCCACTCCACAACGAGTCCAGTTGTTACACACTCACAGCCACCTTCACACAGGATACGAATGACACACACACACACACAGTTGCCATGTGCGAGATTAGAACCCCAACCTAACTAGTTTATCACACTACAGCATTATACCATTATAGGACGTGCCAGGGAGATTACTGGACTGCTCTTTCCCCAGAAGTGTATTTCAAGGTGAATGACATCAACATGGTTGTCAAAGAAGGGCAATGGAAGTTGTATTGACTGTTAATGGCCTCAAAAGCACTGCTCCCTACACAGACAAACAAGCACACAAGCATCCACACTTGCCATGTCTGGGAGTAGAACTCCTTCCTAACTAGTTTATCACAGTACAGCATTATGTAGTTACAGGATGCACCACAGAGATTACTGGACTACTCCTTCCCCAAAGGTGTATTTCAAAGTGAATGATATCAGCAGGCTTGCAAAATTAGGGAATTTGAATTGTAGTGAGTGTGATTAGCGTAATAAGTATTGATACCTACACAGGCAAATACACACACACACATACACACACACACACACACACACACACACACACACACACACACGCACAGTTGTCACATCTGGGATTAGAACTCCTACCTAACTAGTTTATCACACTACAGCATTACGCAGTTATAGAACATGTTACAGAGATTACTGGGCTAAGCCTTCCCCAAAGGTGTATTTCAAAGTGACCAACATCAGCAGGCTTGCCAAAGTAGGGAATTTGAATTGTAGTGAGTGTGATTAGCCTAAAAAGCATTGATCCCTGCACAGACACACACTTGCCACATCTGGGATTAGCACTCTTATGTAACTAGTTTATCACACTACAGCATTACACAGTTATAGGATGCACCACAGAGATTACTGGGCTATACCTTCCCCAAAGGTGTATTTCAAAGTGACTGACATCAGCAGGCTTGCCATAGTAGGGCAATGGGGAGAGCAGTGTGTGTGCATGGGCCATAACCCATTCATCTAGAGGTAGACACTCCACACTCAGGCACACACAGGTTTATATTTTGCAGGTACGTGCATACAGCTGCTAGATGACTACTGCCTTGTACAATCATGTTGCACAGTTAGCACTAGCACCACAGAGTCTATAATGTTGAGGGATTCCAGAGGCTAATTTCTACAGTGAGTGACATTTACACATCATGTTGTTGTAACTATTTGGCTGTGTGCTGGGTGGGGCAGGCCTCATGGTGGGAGGCTCTTTGTCACTGTCACTCTCTTCCACACATCTATGTATGTGTACTTTTGGCATATTATAGTGTGTTGTCCTTGGATATATGTGTGTATTCCTATCCAATGTGTGTGCAAAGCATGACTAGTGCATACTGAGAAGTGTGTGCACTAACAGCTGCAACTGTCAGATATGCATGGTCCACTGTTGTTGCCAGACACGGGTTTCATTTCTTTAAGTGTGTGAGCATGCCCAGTATGATCTTTCAGTATTTTGTTGTCTGACATTGCCTTTATTTCTCTAAGCATGGGAGCATACCCAGTATGCCCTTCTGTATTGAATGTGTGGATCCATTCCAGTTCTACAGATACAGCTAGAAAACTGTTTCTGCAGGATATCTGTAGATCAGTTGACAATATGGGGTCAAACTGGGCAAGGGATAGTGGGTACTGTAGGTAATTGCATCTGTGCTGCTTCTGCTACATAGTCCTGGTATTAGCAGAGATATTCCGACATGCGTAGTGTTATACACTGTGATGTATTATGTCATCAGGTACTGTCAGGTAGACATTTTTGCTCGCAGTGATGTCTTGGGGAACACAGGGTGAATGCAGCTGTGTCCAGCATTGTGGTGAAACACCTACATATTCCTGCAAAGTAATGCCATTCTGGAGGGGGAGCTGCAGACACTTGCTGCTGGGTCTGTGTAACTGGTTCAGCACCTTGGTACAGTGGTGGCAGAGGATGCCATACTTGTACATCCATCCACGTGACAGTATGGCCTTATCTTGCTGTGGTAATACCTCACAGCTGTACAGATTCACACAGGTTACCCAGAGGCAAGGGTCATAAGTCATGACATTACCCCTATTGTGGTTTATGAGCAGGTTTGTAGCCACCCATTTTTGTGTTTGCAGCCAGGGACAGTATGTGCACACGGCTGTGTTTTGAACTTTGCACATTTCATGCTGCCCATGTTCCCACTCCACCCTATTATTATATCCTCTTCCATACATTATCCAAACATTCTCTGATACTTTCCCTCTTGTTATCACCTCATCACAACATTGTATTGGTGTTGGTCCACAGTTCATGCAGTGGGACATGGTGGACATGTTATTGTGGTTTGTCCACATGGCCTTGCATATGGGATCTGTGGACTGTGTTATGTTGTTATTTGGGAGTCCATGACATAACATACATTGGCAGTACGGGTGAGACACAGGCCTTTTGCAGAGGACTGTAGGCCATTTGGTAGTGATGCAGGCCAGCTGTAGCAGGCAGTTGAATTCTGTCAGTCCTACAGTACCAGACTGCCATACAGTATATTTCTTTGGGATGACAGGGTAGGTGTGCTAGGTGTTCATGACAATACTTTCTGTCAGTATTGATCAAGTGGTGTGAATGCTGGCAGGGTGCTGCTTACAGCTAGGGACACACCTGCATAGGACACCTGCACTGCATGCTGCATTCTTCCACTATTGCCATACACAGATGGGAGTCATATTGTACCCATTCCCAACAGCAAGGATAACACCTGAGAGGTATCTGTGGGTGGTGGTTGGGTGAGCTGGGTGCATGTGTACTATGGACACTACTTGCATCTGACTCACAGATATGCATGGAGCATTTCACTTATGCTGGCTTGTGCAGAGACATCAGTCGTTTCTCAATACATCATTCCTATGACCTTTGTGATCTGCGAGTGTTTGGCCAGACAACAGTGGTATTCCCTACTACAAGCCCAGAAAATGTGCTGCAAACCTGTATGTACACTTCCAAGGGTGTGTCCATTTAACAGTTACACATTATACACTGTCTGTGTGGTGTACTTTCCCTTGTGTACTGCTTGTATATCTGGCCCAACAGTCATGCCATGTCCATCTTTCAGATGGTGACACATATTACCTCCATATATTTACAATGGCTTACTGCTAGAATGCGTTATACTGGGGAGCATTGTGTTTGGCACTGCAGTTGTGAGGACTTGGCCCTGTCATCGGCAGTACTGGGCAATGACCACCAGGAGAAACCTCACCATGCATACATACTGACCACTCTCACACAATATGAAACACACACCAGCCTAACACACGTATACCTGCATATTATACAAATGCTACAATTTATCCTGCTACCTTGGCCTTCTCAGGTAATCTGTGCTCCACTGGTATTATACCTACACATACATGTTACTACATTTCTACATCAGATTGGGGGGGCACACCAGATTGTTGCTATATTTCTATTTAGGATTGGGGGACACACCCGACTGTTGCTACATGTCTACATAGGCTTGGGGGGGCACACCTGACTGTTACTGCATTTCTACATAGGATTTGGGGGTGCACACCTGACTGTTACTACGTGTCTACATCAGATTGGGGGGGCACACCAGACTGTTGCTACGTGTCTACATAGGCTTGGGGGGGCACACCAGACTGTTACTACATTTCTACATAGGATTGGGGGGCACACCTGACACTTGTACACATTTGCTATGACTGTACTAGTATGTCAGGTACTTCATTCCATTCTGTATTCTAACCTATCATACTGACTAGTTGCATATCAGTGTACTACAGGTCTTAAGTTTGATTGACCGACATATCAGTTTCTGACTTCTTACCCTTCAGAACTAACATCCCATTGCCTGACCTGATGTAGTCTGTCTGTGTAGGCCTTGGGGGGATGTTACCCATCACCATCATTCAGAGGCCTTAGCACAGCCTTTGTTTGTGTTTGTCTATACCTGTCCCACTGGCTGAGACTGTTAATGGGTATGTAAGCCTCCCTGACTGGCATGTGTGTGTCATATGGACACACATGTGGCCTAGCACATTTCCTGCAATGGGTTTTGTCACCATGTGTAGTACTGGCTACTATGGTGACACCAGTATTTGTTACAGAACTCATACTGCCACCGTAGGTGTCTACTGGCATCCCATTCAGCCACCTGATTCTCTTGCATGCTCACATCCATACCATAGATAGAAGTAACAACACGTACTACTCCATTCGGCAACTGGTAAGAACAGTGACTTACCTTGTGGCTGTGCCATTATTGAGGATGGTGCTAGAGGGCTGCCTATGTCTGATGCACATAGTACTCTCCCTATACATGGTTGAGCACAGGTAGTGTCATGTTTGGCATCCCTTTTACTGTATGTGCGAGTCAGAGAGAGGTGTCATTCCCTGGGTCCCTACATTGTCTGTGTATGTGCTATGCTGTGCCTTTTTGCCAAGGCCAGGGCATACTGGGCATGCCTCTTTCTGCCTACTGGGGCAGGCTCAGGTTGTTCCTTCTCCGAGTCACTCTGTGCCTGTGCAGGCCTTGGCAATGGTGGGGCGCTGTGTGGCCCTGCCCCATGCTGTTCCTGCTGCAGCTGTTTCAGCAGGATCATATTGTGTAGCATGGCACATACAATGACAATTTGAGTACATGTAACTGGTGAGTACTGCAAGGCTGCACCGGATATGTCCAGGCATTGGAACCATGACTTGAGCATCCCAAACACATGCTCTATTATAATTCTAGTCTGTGTGTGTGCTGCATTATGGAGTTCTTGTTCATGTGTGTGTGTGTGTGCATTTCTGATGGGTGTTGTCAGCCATGGCTCCAGCATCCCCCACAACGTGACCATAAGGGATGTCCCCATTGGAAAATCTTTGGTACAGCTGCGTCAGATGCCAGATGTGGGAATTGTGATAGCTTCCAGGGCAGCCAGCACACACATTCATTATAATGCCCTGGGCATCGCACACGACCTGGCAGTTGGAGGTGAAGCCCTTGCAGTTGATTTAGACCTTACCCCACTCACCAGGTGGTGCTTTGATGCATTTGTGCGTGCACTCTATAGCACCCACTACCTCAGGGTATTCTGCTGTTTGGTGGAAGAGATGCATATTGCTGGCCAACGCTTCACGGGTGTTGGAGAAATATATGTGCTCACCGGCATGTGCTGACTTTTGCTCCAGGAACTGATGGAGTACCCTGGATGCTGATGCCTGTGAGATCCCCATGATATCCCCAGCTGGCCTTTGAAAGGTACCTGTGGCTAGTATTCTTAGGCCAACACATACCTTGGTATCCACTGGGATGGATTCCCTTCTGTTAGTTCTGTGTGCCAGGCATGGTCGGTACAGCTCAACAATTTGCTGTAGGAGGTCTCTGTCCACCCTATAGCAGTCCACTATCTCCAGCTCATGTAGCTTCTGCTAGGTTACGCTGGGTCTGTACACTCTTCTCCATCTCCTCATTGTGGGTTGGTCAACAGCATTCTCATCCTCACCACCCTCAGCCTCTTCCACATGTTGATGTATGATAGCTACTGCAGCCCCTATCATTTTGTTGTTTTTCTTTGTTAATATTTTCCTGCCTGTATACACCGGTGGTGTAGAGTATGTGGGAAAAACCAGAGGGAAAGGTGTTTGTATAGTTTATAGTAGTATTCTGGGCTGGGCTGAGCTGCTGCCTGTGTAATTGGCTTATTTTGATACATTTCACCTGCCAGCTATGCTAGTTCTCCTTGATTACCTTCCTACTACTGTTTTCCCTTCCCATTGCCTTCCTGTTTAAGCCCAGGAGCACGCCATGCAAACACAGTGCTCAAATGTGCACAGAGCTGATATTTCCTAGTTTACTTTTTTTTCCTTTAAAACCCCGTGCACGGCGCGCACACCCGGTTAGGCAATGTAAAGAGTGCTAGGCAGCCTTAGACACGCAGCCTTGCTTACCTCTGCTAAGCTAAGGGCAAACCCGAACCACTGGGCTCCAGTTCACTTACAGTATGCCTGATATACCCCCCATGATGCCAGCTAACTCCTAGGCTTGCACTAAGCTATTCCTACACTTACACTGTTGGGTGCTGACTAGCATTGAGGGAAATCTGGGATTCAGTATCATTCCCCTCATTTGCATAGGATTGCCTGCTAATGCATAGTTACAGGTCTCCCACTGAGCCTCCCCCCTTAGCAACCACTATTTACTGGCCATGTTGTCTTCTGCCTGCCATTGAGTATAATGGCAAAATAGTGATTTTGGTTAGAATGCTTATTTCAGGTTATTTTTTATATTTATGGCCCGATCCTGTTTGCGCGCTGCTGCCCTACGCTTAAACAGCCAAAATTGGCTAAAAAAAAATAAAAGTTATTTTTTATTTTTTTAAACAGTTTTTCATGCCAGTGGCCACATATTTGGCCATTGGCATGCCTTACACATTATATACACCCTTTACTTGGAGCTGTCATGGCTCCATTTTGTAGTTTGCAGAAATGTACTCGGTTACTAACCGAGTACATTTCTGCAGAATACACTAATCCTGCAAAGCTGGCTGCCAGCTTCTTGGATCACAAATTCACCTCATTTGCATGGTTTTCACCTGCAAATGGGGTAGTTTGCATATAGGAGCTGCATTCATGCAGGAATAGTACAGGAGCGCTCATGCACGTCCCTGCAGCTTATTCCTGGATCCCACAGTGGACACATTGACTCCTGAAGCTCCTGCACTGTTCCTGCACACCGTGCAGGGCTTGCTGAATCTGGGGGATAATGTTGGGCATGTCACTAGAAGGGTCATTCCACATCTGTGGTTTCATTATGAAGCCATGTCCCTGGCACAACAACATGGTGTGGCCACTCTTGAATGTCTAATTGACATTGGACATCACACTAAACTCTCTGCTATTTTTACTGTTACTCAGTGGCATTAAGCATCATTCTGAATACCCCCAATGTTTTTTATTTGGCTTCATCACATATTGCAGTGGTTATAGCTGTAGTCAGTCAAACAGAACTGAAAGAAATTAAAGATTTAAGGAACCTGTCTGACAGACTCTGCATCATTAAATGTGAACAATAAGCATAAACTGTAATAAACAATAGTAGAGAAACAGAAACAAATAAAAGCAATTGGCTACTGTGGAAGTAATTTTCATTTATGAGGCTCTCAGGAGTATGTGTGCATGTGTGTGTGAGTGTGCATGTGTATATCTATATATCTATCTGTATCTACACACACACACACACACACATATACATATATATATATGTATATATATATATATATATATATATATATATATATATATATATGAGAACACTACTAAATCTCGAACTTTTGAAATCCCGAATTTCAAAAGCTAGAGACCATGTAGCCAAAACCCCACATTACCAAAAGACCAGAAGCACGAAATTCAAAATCCGATGTTAAGGGATTTTGAGTTAGTGCTTCTGGTGTTGCGGTTCAGGTAAGTATGTGTGTGTAAGTGTGTAAGTGTGTTTGTGAGGGGCTTTAGTGTGTGTAAGTGTGTGTTGTGACTGTGGTGTGTGTGTGTGTGTGTGTGTGTGTGTGTGTGTGTGTGTGTGTGTGTGTGTGTGTGTGTGTGTGTGTGTGTGTGTGTGTGTGTGTGTGTGTGTGTGTGTGTGTGTGTGTGTGTGCGCACGTGTGTGTGTGTGTGTATGAGGGGCTGTAATGTGTGGGTGTGAGTTTGCCTTGTGTGTATGTTTGTGCGATCTTGGAGTTAGAATATTAAAGTAGGGGGTGTGGGTGCACTTATCTTTAGTGTAGGGTTGTTTGGTTATGGGGGGAGGCTGTGTGTATGTTTTTGTGTGTGCTATATGTATGTAGTCCTTTCGCGATTTTGAATTTTGCGGTTTTAACATTTTGGTAATGTGGGGTTTCGGGCTTATAGTCTCGGTATTTTTGGCTTTGGGATTGTGTAATTTTGGGATTCAGTAGTGAATCCATATATACATATATATATATATATATATATATATATATATATATATATATATATATACTGTGGTGAATACATATTTTAACAAGATGGAGGAGCATAGGGTGACATACAAGAGTGGAGGAAAATGCACACAGGTGGATTATATCTTAGGTAGGAGGGCCAGTTTGAAGGAGATTGGAGACTGTAAAGTGGTGACCGGAGAAAGTGTCATTAGGCAGCATAGAATAGTGGTTTGTAGGATAACGCTGGTTATCAAGAAGAGGAGGAGGAGTGTGAGGGCAGCAACAAGGATCAAGTGGTGGAAATTGAAAAAGGGTAATTGTGAGTTGGAGTTCAGGGATGAGTTAAGGCAGGCACTGGGTGGCAATGAAGAGTTACCAAATAGCTGGGTAACTACAGCAGAGCTAGTAAGGGAGACGGCTAGAAAGGTGCTTGGTATCACATCTGGACAGAGGAAGGACAACAAGGAGACATGGTGGTGGAATGAGGAAGTACGGGAGAGTATACAGAGAAAGAGGTTGGCAAAGAAGAAGTGGGATTGTCAGAGAGATGAAGAAGGTAGACAGGAGTATAAGGAGATGAGGTGCATGGCAAAGAGAGAGGTGGCGAAGGCTAAGGATAAGGCATATGAAGAGTTGTATGAAAGGTTGGACACTAAGGAGGGAGAAAAGGACCTGTACCAATTGGCTAGACAGAGGGACCAAGCTAGGAAAGATGTGCAGCAGGTAAAGGTGATAAAAGGATAATGAGGGAAACATACTCACAAGCGAGGAGAGTGTCTTGAGGAGATGGAAAGTGTACTTTGAGGGGTTGATGAATGAAGAGAATGAGAGGGAGAGAAGGTTGGATGATGTAGGGATAGTAAATCATGAAGTACAATGGATTAGCAAGGAGGAAGTAAGGATAGCTATGAAGAGAATGAAGAATGGAAAGGCTGTTGGCCCAGATGACATACCTGTGGAAGCATGGAGGTGTTTAGATGAAATGGCAGTGGAGTTTTTAACCAGATTGTTTAATGAAATCTTGGAAAGTGAGAGGATGCCTGAGGAATGGAGAAAAAGTGTTTTGGTACCGATTTTTAAGAATAAGGGTGATGTGCAGAGCTGTAGTAACTACAGAGGAATAAAATTGATCAGTCACAGCATGAAGTTATGGGAAATAGTAGTGGAAGCAAGGTTAAGAAGGGACGTGATGATTAGTGATCAGCAGTATGGTTTCATGCCAGGAAAGAGCACTACAGATGCGATCTTTGCTCTGAGAGTGTTGATGGAGAAGTACAGAGAATGTCGGAAGGAGTTGCATTGTGTTTTTGTAGACTTAGAGAAAGCATATGACAGGGTGCCTAGAAAGGAGTTGTGGTATTGTATGAGGAAGTCAGGAGTGTCAGAAAAGTATGTAAGAGTGGTACAGGATATGTACGAGGGTAGTGTGACAGCAGTGAGGTCTGCGGTGGGAGTGACGGATGCATTTAAGATGGAGGTGGGGTTACATCAAGGATCAGCTCTGAGCCCTTTCTTATTTGCAATGGTGATGGACAGATTGACAGACAAGATCAAACAGGAGTCCCCGTGGACTATGATGTTTGCAGATGACATTGTGATCTGTAGTGAGAGTAGGGAACAGGTGGAGAAGACCCTGGAAAGATGGAGATATGCTCTAGAGAGAGAAGAGGAATGAAGGTCAGCAGGCCTAAGACAGAATATATGTGTGTGAATGAGAGGGAGTATAGAGGAATAGTGAGGATGCAAGGAGTAGAGGTGGCGAAGGTGGATGAGTTTAAATACTTGGGGTCAATAGTTCAGAGTAACGGTGAGTGTGGAAGAGAGGTGAAGAAGAGAGTACAGGCAGGATGGAGTGGGTGGAGAAGAGTGTTAGGAGTGATTTGTGACAGACGAGTACCTGTAAGAGTGAAAGGGAAGGTCTGCAAGAGGGTAGTGAGACCAGCTATGTTATATGGGTTGGAGACAGTGGCACTGACAAAAAGGCAGGAGTTTGAGCTGGATGTGGCAGAATTAAAGATGTTAAGATTTACACTGGGTGTGACGAGGGTGGACAGGATTAGAAATAAGTATATTAGTGGGTCAGCCCAGGTTGGAAGGTTTGGAGACAAAGCCAGAGAGGCACAATTACATTGGTTTGGACATGTGCTTAGGAGGGATGCTGAGTATATTGGGAAAAAGATGCTAAGGATGAAGCTACCAGGTAACAGGAAAAGAGGAAAGCCTAAGATAAGGTTTATGGATGTAGTGAGAGAGGACATGCAGGTGGTTGGTGTAACAGAGCAAGATGCAGAGGACAGGAAGAAATGGAAACAGGTGATCTGCTGTGGCGACCCCTAATGGGAATAGCCAAAAGAAGATGATGATATATATATATATATATATATATATATATATATATATATATATATATATTTATATATATATATATATGCCTTAATTTTAGAGACCTAATTCTGCTGTCAGAGATGTATTCCACTTTAAGGCTCATCATACATGAAAGACTGACTGAAGAATGGAGGTACACTAACTTAACTCACTGGTAGGTTTTATTTCTTGATTGAGTTAGTCTGAATTTCTAGTTTATTCTTGAAACTGTGGTAAAGATCACACTAGAGGATCTGAAGCCGTGTGTGTGTGTGTGTGTGTGTGTGTGTTTGTGTGTGTGTGTGTGTGTGTATCTATATGCATTTACTGATATCTATATATCTATTTATATATATATATATAGAGAGAGAGAGAGAGAAAGAGGATGAGCGAGAGAGATAGAGAGGTGTTAATAATCATTTATGCATTTTGGCAATGTTGTTCAAGTGCTTTTAGTTGATTGTGCCTTCCGATGACTCATACTAAAATCTTCTTTCATTTAGTAGACTATAGCGCTGAAATGTGTTTTTTACTGTGATCACAACTGTGCAACCACAGAGTTAGTATACACAAGTCAGGGTATGTGTGTGTTGTGGGGGGGGGGGTAAAGCTCTCTGCAATAACATCTGTTTTGGTTGTGTGGAGATATTGGTATTAGACTGCAGTAATTAAGGAAATACTGAAGAGGTTGCATGTTCTGGGATATGGATTAAAGAATTTGGTTTAAGTGATGACAGCATGTACACATAATATAAATACTTTAATTAATTTATGCAGCAAATATTTGTGGTCATGTTGGATAAACGTAAGCGCTTAGTAGTTATATTTTTGGTTGCTAATGCCTTTTCCAGTAAGTTTGGGTTTTAAGTAATTGTATTGTTTTTTATTTATTTTTTTAGTATAAACACTCATTCAAAGGATCAAAATTTGAATTATAATTCTAAAAGGACCAGTTGGAATGATAAATACAGCTTATAAAGGAATCCTTAACTGTGAAACAGGTTCGTACACAATGTCAAGCAAAGCATTTCCCAACTCTCTTTAAAAGAAACCCAAATGTATGAATGGGGATCCAAACATTCACCTCAGGGTTTTTCTCTTTTGTTCTCTGATAGAGGGAACAAATAACAGGACTTCAGTGACTGGCTCCTTATAAGATAATGGACAGATCGCATAAACAATGAGCCTATGGCTGTTATAAAAATTATTTTTTAATGGCGGTTTTTACCTCTGTTTCATCTACTAGTTGTTTGCTGGCTGTCATTCATTTGCTCTGATGGATTATAGTTTTCCTTTCATATACACACAAACGCACACACACACACACACACATATATATATATATATATATATATATATATATATATATATATATATATATATATATATATATATATATATAAACACACATATATTTGTAGAACAGAAACCTTATTTCCCTTCATCACACTCACATGTGCACACATGCACACAATACACATACATGCACACACACACACACATATGTGCACTTGTGTATGTGCGTGTCTAAGAATGAGTGTAATGATTTTTTTTTAAAACAAAATCATTGTGCTTTTTAAATCTGCTCATTCAATATGAATCAGTTGCTTGAGTGTGTGAGCTCTAGACTCCCACACTGGGTGAGGTTACAAGAATGTGATTAACAAAGAGTTTCCTGCATGGGAGGAAGCTGATGTTTTGAATTAAGTGTTCAGTATGTGTATAGTGATGGTATGCAGTGACATTGACATTTCCTGAGGGCGCCATCTGTATACAAATCCTAGTTAGAGGTTTTAGACAAAGATATTTATTTTACCTTCATGGAGCCTTATAATTTCAAATGGATTTTTTCATGGTAGAATGCTGTGGTTACATTTGTATTTGATCATGCTCTGTATCATTTCTGTAGCATATGTATTCTTTTTTATGCCTGTGCATTCTGTGAATACTTATATTAAAAGAGTATTTTTACTGATTTTTGTTATACTACTGTAGAAAGCGCAGCTGATAGTATTTTTAATTGGGCTACACTTTACAGTTATATTTATGTGCTACAGTCACTATTCTTCACGTCTTCATTGTGTATCAGTTATGGTTAGGAAATCCATCTACTGTACTCAGTGGGTAAATGCTACAGTAACAGTATATCATAATCCCCTTCTATTCTTCCCTTATCAAGTTACTCATAGAAAACAATGCAGCATTTGAATGTACTGTTCCAAACACTTTGGACAACTAAAAATACTACAAGATTTTCTAACTAAAAAAAAAATCAAAGAATCAAAAACCTTTACCTGTAAAGACAAAAGTGGATGGGTGACTTAAAATTTACTCTGGGGTTATGCAGTATGGCATCCATTGACTGGGATGGTAAATCTACTCAGTAAACTCTCTGAGTTGCATGGCCAGGTTCCATATGGTCTATAAGTCATACAGCCTTCCAGGCTAGTAAGAACCTATAGACTTGTAGTGAAAACTGGACTCACCCCAAAGTAACTCTGCAAAAATAAATAAATACATAAATACATACATACATACATACATACATAAATAAATAAATAAACATGGTGGGAGAATCTTGTGGCTTTTTTAATTCTGAATTGCTGTTGTGCAGTAGTTTCCCCAGAAGTATATTGGAATAGAAATGACTGGAAGATTCTGAGGCCTCAAATGAAAAGTTTCTTCTAACACTTTGTTTTAAAAAAAAATGTATAGAACATTTTTTATATCTGAAAAGAAAGCAAAGTAGTGCAATGTTTGAAGCTGGATGGTTCTTAGTTATCGTAGCTATAGCTAAAAAGTAAATGTTCCATAAAATGTAAAATAAAGTTAGGATAATAAACTATGCCAAGTCAGACTATAGGCAAAATAAACATATCACTGACTGCAGTTCTGCTTATTTTTGTATAGTGTTTAAACAAAACGATGGTCCTAAAGATAAAGTTAAGAGAGAAAAGACAACTAAACATACTTCACATAAACTTTTAATGGATTTAGGACTATCTGTCTATCTATCTATCTATCTATCTATCTATCTATCTATCTATCTGTCTATCTATATATCTATCTGTCTATCCACACACACACACACACACACACACACACATATATATATATATATATATATATATATATAATATATGTGTGTGTGTATGTCTATGTGTGTTATATGCTGAATCAACCAAATGAATGTAATACATTCTCTAATATTACAAAGATTTAACCGTATGAAAATATATTAACGTGCTTATTGTTTATGGTTTAGGTAAAGTAGTTAAGCATTTGCTTTTGGCAACAAATGAACAAATGTTCAACATCTGTCCCTTTTTATTTTTGCCACAGCAAGAAAAGTGAATTTAACTAAATTTGTTCTTGTCAGCATATGTGGTGGTTTTTTAGGTGATATATCACAGGAGATCAAGAATAACAAAATATTATTTTGAAAAATGTATCATTCTTTTTAAATGTGTATCATTGCCATTTCAAAATCCAGAAATCTTTATGTTTAAAATGGCATATCTGGAAAACTTTGCATGTCTTACATGGTGACATATTATTATAGATTACTCTTATGTACACAACCGAAATATTGAATGATTTTCTGACAGATATCACATATAAAATATAACAAGCCTGCCTTATTTCCATCTCATGGAAAAATTCTAAGCCTTTCCAGTGAATAAATTAAGAAAGTAGTGAAATAGACACGCAGATAATCCCACAATAGAATAGGAAAATGTGGTTTAAAAAATGTCAGTTTTCCTACATGCTAGAAATTTAAAGATCTAAGGTAACACTCAGCCTTTTGTAAGAAAATATACCTTTAACATCACATCTACAGACTACACTATCATCAGTTTCTTTCATTTCCAAGAAAAGAAGCTACTTTACCTTGCTGTCTCCTATGGAATGCACAGCTCTTTTGTAAAACTTCACTGGGTAGTTATTCTATAAAACTATCCAGAGAGATTATTTCCCTGTCTTCAACTTTAAAACAAGTACATTTAGTCACCTTTGCATGAACAAAATATTGTTTTATGACCTTCACAATAGTCAACTCATTGTAAAAAATGTGAATAGCTGTAGACTTGAATTGCAAAGGCCTCCCTTTTGTCATTTATTTTTGTCACTTTTACTCCCATGGCTGTCAAACTATTTTCCCAGTCGGCCCGTATAGTCCCTCTGCTCCTTAAAAGGGAAGGTGCTAGGAGGGAAAGGTAAGAACAGGTGCTCAGTTCTCCTTTGGGTGATCAGGGGAGTTTTTTTTCGCCTTTTTACAATATTGCCAACCCTCTCCTCTCCCTTCTCTGTTCAGACAATGCAATGTCTGGGTATGCTGAGATGAAACAAGTGGACAGGCTTCTGCCTTCTAGTCACTCTGAAAGATTTCGCTAAGCGTTCATGTAGTCTACACTTTGAGTTAAGCTTTACAAATCCCTCTTGAATTTAAAGCTGCAAGAAAATCAATGTTGTCTGGTCTCTCAGAGCAGTATACTTAGGTGCACTTAGTGTGGGCATTAATGAATTCCAGGTATGTATATCTGGGTTGCATTCATTGTTGTGTGTCTGTGTGTATTGGTATACTGAGTGGCTGATGTTCAGTTTGCTTGGGCTTTTTTGTTTGTTGTTTTGAGTGTTGCAATTATGCAGACTCAGTCTTTCCTGATATAATTTTAGATATAAAATCTGTGTGTTCAAGGAGTTATAAGTACACATCATTTGTGCATTTCAGAATATATGATCATTGAACTTCCTGAAAATTACAAGTGCTCTTGAAGTCAATGGATTTTAGACATTGCTTTTATAAATGTATACCGTAGCAGTAAAAATCACTTCTGCAAAAAAACAGGAGCATCTGATTGTTCCTAAACATACTGGTAAAATGAGGCTTTTTTCAAATATTTTAAGATAGTTCTTTCTCCAAAAGATGCATATGTCAAATATCACTACTCTTTCAGTTGTGATAGGCTATCTTTTTTTAAACAAAAAACAGCTTCATTAAATTATCACGTATGACATAGGCAATCTTACATTTATATAAATGAGTAACAAACAACATTGACGCAACTTTAGTTGCAAACATTATGCATCATAAACACCATTGAGACAACTGTAGTTCCAAACACTATACATCACTTATAATCTATCCAGTCATTGTCTGTTAAGCATTATATAACTTATTCAAATCCTACCTTCTTTTTAACCTTGTTTCTTCTCAGCATATATTATTCCCACTATTCCCATTTTTCCTATGTAGTTTGCTCCTTCCCTTTTCTAAAGATCCAAATTCCAGTTGTTTTATCTCTGTTACTATATTCACTACTTCTAATAAAGTTGGTTTAGACTTTGAATTCCTTTTTCTAGTAATTGTGTTTTTTGGCAGCTACCATAATTAGACTCAGCAAAGCTTTAATATCTCTAGGCAATTCCGATTCTGTAACATAGCTCATCTCCCCTGTCAAACCAATCAACTCACCCAGCATCTCAGACAGAGCAGTCTACAGGGAATCTTTAAAATCTGCCAACTCACTACACTCCAAAAAATATGTTCCCAATTACCTCTTTCTTTCCCATCACACCTGCAGCATTTGCTATCCACCTGAGAAAAATTATTTGGAGTCTACTTGGGGTATAAAAATACCTATGTAAACACTTTCAATGAAATATCCTAAATCTTCTAGACTTTGTTACATATTTAGGAGATATGCATATATCCTCCCATTGTCTCTTTGTGAACTCCTTATCTATTCTCTCTTCCCAATCCTTTCTAAGCTCCTCTGACTGATTCTTATAGTTAACTGCAATATTTTATATGTTCTACTAATTATTCCTTTTTAATGGCAGCTTCTGTTCTAGACTGTATTAAAAACTGTACCAGTGCTGGTCTTTTATTTAGGACCACCTTATTTCTTTATCTTTGCCTATACTCTGATATCAATCCTTGCTAGGGAAGGCACTCTCTAACCTGCAGACAAAATAAATTCTTGGTGTCTTCCCATTCTGTTACCTTTCCCTTTCTAGTTATTTGCTCCCAATACCTTGGATCCTTTGCCAATTTTCACCAATAAATTTTACCCCTCTCTTGCCTATTGTCTGTATCCCTAACTGCAGTCATCTCTATCGGCAGAATCTCTTTTCTCCATTCCTGTGCTGGTTTAGTTCTTAAAATACTCCCTGCTACTTTAGGAATATAATATTCTGTATGATTATCATCATTCTCCATAAGTCTGCATACAAAATCCCAGTGTGTCTCTTTGTTTCTTGAGCTTCCCCCCTGTATAATCACCATCCATTTCCAGTTTGAATTATAGTTTTCTCCTTGTGCTATAATATGTGCACCTTAACTATTTTTCTCTAAAATGTCCCCTCAAGTCAGGTAATCCTAGTTCACTTTGTTCTATTGGAAGAATTAGCTTATCCCACTTAACCCTTGCATTCTTTCCCTCACAGATAAAATCCTTCAACTCTTTTTAACTGCTACCCATAACTTCTCCTCATGTTGATAAAAATATACCTGACCTGTGTATGAAACTATCTAAGTTACACTTGCTAGAATGAGGGCACTGAATATGAGAATGAATAATACCCCCTAATGATGGTAGATATTATACCTGTGGACATTATGACTGGCAGGATGAATAGAACATCCATTATAACATATTCTTCATCAGTCTGTAGTCAGTAAACCTGGTAGCCACATGTTCTAGATTGAAGTAGTTGCCCTAGTCTTGTACAGTTCTAACCAAACACTCATTATATTTATATGTTAAGTGTGGTCTTTCCCCTGATACTCTAGATCACCCAAGATAAGAGCTGACCCATGTGTTCTCAATTTGGAAACTTATGTGGACAGTGACCTAATTTTGACCAACACATGTCTATTGTTGTAAGAAAGTCCTTCTATATTGCACAGCTTATAAACAAAGGGATTGTGTCTAGATCTTGGTGTGTCATTGTCTTCTTTTACTCACCCCTCATTAGGTTAATCATTGAGTATAATGCTCCCTTTGTCATCTGGCAGACACATTCAACAACTTGAACACCGACAGAGATACCTTACTAAAAGGATAGAAGGCCTAAACAAGATATCCTACATGGACTGACTCAAAGCCCTGTCACTATACTCAACATCCTACAGATTGCTAAGAGGTGACTTGTGTCTGGCATGCAAGGCATCCTCTGGTCAATTACTGATGGATTTACTGTACATCAGTAAGTCAAATGGCATCAGAAATTCTCAATCTAGGGATTTAATCCTCTTCTGCAACACCAACAGAATGGTTTGGAGGGACAGGTATATCTTGCAGATGATACCTAGATTTGCTGCCCAAGAAACCTACAAATCCCATTACTGTCTCTCTCTAAAACACCATTCATTCTATCCTATACCAGTCTTCCTACAGTCCAGCACTATCCCCTCTCATCTGCCATTATTCTCCCTCCAGATCTCTCCGAAGCTTTAACCAAGACCTACTACAAATCTACAAACCCCAAGTCTAAATTTGTAAATGTACAGCTATCACCCCCACTATTGCCTGGAATAGGGGCCCACTAGAAATCAGGACCCTTACACATCCTAAACAATTTAAGACAGTCACCAAGGAGCACTTTAAAAGTCACTGGTCCTGCCACTGCACTGTCCCTCCTTAAACATCCCCTACTTCCCATACCTTAATGTACTTTCTGTCCTTAACTCACTCTTCTCACTAGCTCTCTTTAATTCTCCTTGACTACTCTTTCTACTGTCTTCAAATATTTATTAAGCAAATTGCATCAGAGAAACATTCTATTGTAATTGTCTTGCCTTCATGCAACTACATTATGAAAAAAATGGGTTTTTGTAACCACTTACCCCAAAAACTATATTCATCTTAGACATATTTTCTTTTTATACATCTTGAAATAATTTTGCTATACTCCTGATTATTGACACTGCATAACATTATATTACTACTTAATGTCTTGTAATAATCCTGTAACATTGCTGTTTAATGCTAATTTATAATGAAAATAGTATAATATGTTGGAGCTTTTCTCTCTGGGCCTCTGCTGAAAAAGGACTCTTCAGCTCAGTCGGACTATCCTGGTCAACAAATGTAAAATAAATAATAATAAATAAATACCGTTTCTGTGGAACAGACTCCTCATCGACATAAAACAAAGGTCATCCTTGTCCATTTTCAAGTGCAACTTAGATCTACAGATGGGGAACAGAAAATGTACCCCATAACTGCCCCCTATACTACTAATGAACAGGTACAGCTCTTAGATGCTTCATCCCATGCATGGCTCCCCTCAAATTATCTACAGTGTGATCCCAGTTATTTTCCTTAGGGGTAATATATAAGTGTTGACCATGGGATAGGTAAAGCCAATCTATAACCAAATAGTACAGGTTATTTTGGGTCTATATCACATAATCAAAAGCTGATAACTCCGAAGCTCAAAACCGCAAACTTCAAACCTCAAAAGCTGACAATATCGAATCCACAAAAAAAAAAAACTAATTACCCAAAACAAAAAACAAAACGTTCTATGCAGGGGGGGCAAGACAACCTGCACCCCCCACACCCCATGCTACTTAAATATACCAACTCTGAGTCTGCACTACAGTGCAGTAAAAGGAAATATTCCCTTCCCGCACTCTATGGTGATCTCCATTCTATGGTTCAACATTTTTGAACTTCGAGGTTTGAAGTTCGGAGTTTTGTGCTTCGGAGTTATCAGCTTTCGAGCTTATGATATAAGCCCATTATTTTGAGCACAAAAAGGGAAATTTGTGAGGCTTAAAATGGGCTACAAGGGCATCTATCCTGTTACTTACCTATGAGCCTATGAAACACAACTGCGTCATTAAGAATGGGTTTAACTATAGAATAATGTAGAGCAGAGTGTGAAATAATTAGACTCACAAGTCAAATCTAAGTACTTCGATCACAAAAGTGCAATTATTTTTACAGATACTAAAGTCAGTATTGCTCCATTTCAGATTATTCACCTTACTCTATGATATAGTGATCATAGAGTTAGTACATCTAAGTAGAAAGGAGAAAGATGCTACAGTGTGAAGTACTCTCTCCCCCCTTAAAGAGCATTACATTGAGTTTTGTTACTCAATGTCTTCAGCTCTGATGGTACTTAAGCAATTGAAGTTGTGAGACTTGGAATGGAGCTGGAACAGTTTAGTTATGAACTAATAGAATAATGCTCTCTATCTTGACACTTTTCAGTGTGAAATTAGAAATTTTCAGTGGCCACTACAGCGCAACCTTTTTGATTCCATTACAGTATTCTTTTGTGGAACAGAAGGCAAGTAATGCTACTTTCGACCAAATAGGCACTCATCACTTAAACATAGTAGCAATGACCACAGAATAAGGCTCAGTAGATTGTTTATTTAAATGCTGCCTTTCACTACCTTATTCCTAAATTGCAGATATAGATCCAGATTAATATGCAGCATGATCAGTGACTAGCTGTCATTGTTCTAGTTTCATAATTTCATAGGTCTGATAACAGACTGAATTCCAAATTGTTGAGGTGTATTTCATAGCTGTTACACTGGGACATATAAGTGTCCATAGAGTTACTGAGTTTGTTCTTGAGGGTATGGATTGATGAAATGAGATGAAATTAGATGGATAACTTATTCTACAGGTGTAGCAGTCTTTGAAGTATGATGATAATGAATTTCTCAGTACTGCTGATAATAACTTTTAATGCAGGTGAATGCAGTCTTCTATTAGGTTCACTAGGGATGTATTCTAAGTAAAGCATTTCAAATAGTCAGTGGTCATTTAATGTTCTATACATCAGGTATAGGCATGTTCTACTAATGGTATAAGATGCATTGAAATGGGAGTTGCTGTACTCTTCATCTATAAAACAAGCCACGAAGAGGTTTGATCCTCTTTGTGAGGACTGTTTGCTCCTTTTCCAGTTGCATGAGATGACATGTGAGGAAACTACTGAACAGAGTCCAGTACTCTATAACTGGTCAGATTAATGCTGCATGCAGGAGGAAAATTACTACACCAGCATAGCTTTTAGACAGATGGAGGACCAAGTGGGTAAATCTGCATGGCTTGTGGATTGTAGCAGTTATAATGCATCACCTAGAAAGGCTCCTAGATTTTTAGCTATTTTGTCAACTTTTAATTATCGACAATCAATAGTTTACATTTTTTTTTTTGTTAAATGCCAATCATTGATGGCATGGTCATTTCTACTGCAACAATGATATTCTATTAAGTGTCATTTGAGTGGTGGTAATATCAATAGGATTAAGGGCAATGCTTCTAAGTTTGCAGTAAAATCCATTTTTGGTGAGTTAGACATGGGAGTCAGTTTTAACTCCTCAGAAAAAGAAGACAAAAAGTGATCTCTGAGAATATCTTGGAGGGACTCCACTGATAACAGAGAACCGTGAGGACAGGAGTCCTTACTTTCTTATCTGTTATGCACAACCATATAGCAAATTGTCTTCACAAGCTATTTTAACTTTATTTGTCTTTAGCATACTGAGATTATGTATGATTCTGTTACAAGGTATCGCCCGGTATATATAGTCAGTTTCACAAATGCACTGAGGCTATCAGCAATGTTTGCGGACAAGTGAAGCTGTGCTGCGATTCATAGAGGCCATTTAATACAATGCACAATGACCTCAAATGTGCGTATCCAAATGTGCAAATAATGAGATGTAAAAGAGGAATAATTTAAATCTTTGTATGCCAATTGCCATTTTTCCACACTGGTTGCAGATGTGCTATATGAAAAGAAGCCTTGCCAAATCTATAAGAGTTGCAGTCAGCAAAAGTGCTGTCATTTGCTGCCAACTTTGCTATTTCCAGGTCTGAGTTGTTTGTCTTGAATGGGCCAAACCACTTGTGCCCAACAGTGCTGGCCAGGCAAGAAGGCAAAAATATAAGCAAGGTATAACTCATTATAACTTTGATAATCATGAAATCCTTGAGTGGTTTAGAGTGAATGAGGATATTATAAGGGTCTTAATGGGTATGTTTGACAACTTTAGGGGCACAGTAGGAAGGCGAGGACTTCCTATCCTTATGAACACCAAGGTATGTATAGCTCTCCCTATAATTGCTACTGAGACCTTCAAGTGATAGAGTGAGGGCACATTAGGCCAAATTAATATGAACAGACATCAGACTGGCATGGATGCACTGCAGATGGCTCTGGAGCCCACAGCACTCTATAGCTGTTCCAAACATGCAGTAGGAATACATAAATGGCCCTAAACTAACCAAAATTAGAATGTAGTTAAAAAAAAATAAATAAATAAAAATAAAAATGAAGTCCTCTGAAGCTCAGGTTTGTGGCAATCTGAAGAGTAATCCCAACTCATCTAATATTCCCCAGGACTCATGAAGACAGGCGCAAGGATGGTTTTAGCCTTGCGCCGAGCGTCCTCATTACAGATGGTGCAGCAGCGCCATATGAATATTTATAAGGGTGCACTGCCGCACCCTTGACATGCACAGGAAATGTGTGCGAGTGCAGGGGATGTGTTTAAGTGCTCTACGGAGGCGGAAACATGCCCTCACAGTTGCACAACCTACTATGCTTACTATTAGAGCCCGCCTTTAATAGTAAGCAATTAATTCAGTGTCCATGGATACTGAAATGTATGCTAAGCATACAAGAGTGTCCACGAACACTGAAATAAAATCAAAGTAGTAAACACATAAGCACGTAGTCTAATGTTGAGCCCCATCCTTAGAACTTTCACAGTTAGATTCCCCGTGTCCCTATTTTACATTTGTATTGCTATAATATCGAAAGTGTAAGCGAAGCGCAGCATGTTTGCATGTCGCTGCCCCCTGCTTAGCGTATCTTACACATCAAAATCATCTAAATAGAGAAAAACATGTGGAATCAACGTTAACGTCAATAGTGTAGTAGTTAGAGCATCCGCCTAATGAACAGGCATGCACGGTTTGAGCCCAACTATAGCACATATTGTTTTCTATGTGGAATGTCGTTTTGCTGTATAATACATAATAGCATGTAATTGTGAACTGGAGTACTGCATGAAATGTTTAACTAATGTCATTCAATCAAAGTGATAGTGTCATAATGAATAAGGCACTAGTAAGCAGGTGTAAGCACAAATAAGCAGCAGTAAACATATATAAGTACCAGTAAGCAAGTCTGAGTGTGCTTGTGCGGGTGTAAGCAGTGCCAAGCATAGGAAATGCATATAATTATGTAGATGTATGTGCATGTGATTTTAACTGTGGAGCTTTTCTCCCCGGTCCTCCGCTGAAAATGGACTTATGTCCAGTCAGACACTCCCGGTTTTATACATATATATATATATATATATATATATATCTATGAAGAATGAACATTGTAACAATAAAGCATACAAAATGAATGAGAAGGGAATCAACAGCAACTCCAGTATTATTTAGTGCTGTCAGTGTATGCCATACCAAGCTGGGCAGGGGTGAGCAAAGCACTGCTACTCACACCATAGGCAGGATATTACCAGTGGGAATAACATTGCCGATCTGCTAAGTCTACTTTACAATCACAGGGTAGTCCCTGGTGGGACTACCCAAAAATTGCTAGGATGGTTGGACCTCCGGCCATTACACAAGCAAGAGCAGGTATGTTCAAGGAATAAATAGTGGGAGAGCCTGATAATACATGGATTGGGACAACATACGTATAGGGCCCCTAATGCTGGGGAGAGGGCAATGTGTGGAGGTGTGTCATGGCTGTGATAGCAACTGGAAAATGGATTGTTTGCGTGTATGTCGAACTCGGGTGGGGTGGACGAACTCTGGGTATGAAATTATAGATCCAGGTGTATCAGGATTGGATGGTCTGCTTCTAATTGGACTGCCTCGTGGAGGTCGAGTTCATTATAAGTATATATGCATACACACATGCATACATCTATATGTAGAAGTACATTCCTTTAACACATTCATTCCTTTTGCAGACATAAATAACATGAAAGTGCCCCTACAAACCTTGACAGTAGATAGAATAATAGGTTGTGCATAAGAGGGAAGGGACGAAACTGCTAAAATGCAGAATTGTGTGCAATGTCCCAAGTCAGTGCTGTTCTCAAAAAATCAAATGTGAGGACTTTCTCACACATAGAATCATTCCTGTGATCTGCCTGCTACGGCAACGTCAATCACTAAACCAGTCCTATTTGTAAAATAATTTTGCCGAACTCGTACATTATTAGCTCTCATGTGTAACGTGTACATTACTACCTAGTCATACCTATTAATTTATTGTAGTGTCATGTTAACAGGAGTAATGATGTAATGAAGTATAGAGTCTAATCTTGAAATAAAGACATGTGTGTCCCAGGTGGGACAACCCAAAAATTGTGAATAGTGTCCTATTGGTCACTCATTTCACCAATGTTTGTGGACTAAAAGTTTGGGATGTCTGAGGATACGTGGAGTGAGTCAACCCATGAGATGGGTCTACAGAAGTAGGGAGTGGCCAATGTTTAGTGATGTGGATACACCATGTATCCAACTGGAGAATGGATGACTGCTGTGTTAGTGTAGTGTTGGGGTGGGTGTTTGGGGAACTAGGAGTCATGGGTATATGGGTATATATGCAAATGAAGCCGCACAGCAATAGTGTAGTGGTTAGAGTATCCGTCTAGCGAACAGACATTTCCATTCCAAATCCCACTGCAGCACATACCAATTTCCATTGGTATTCTGTATATTAACTTATTTCGACATCTGTCTGCTGTATAACCTGCAAAATAACAATTAAAAGTGAACTGGAGCGAAGTGTCCGTGTCATAATGAATAAGGCAGTAGTAAGCAGGTTTAAGCATAAATAAGCACCAGTAAGCGTGTTTAAGTGTGTTTGCGCAGGGGTATGCATTGCCCTACTGACATATATATATATATATATATATATATATATATATATATATATATCTATACATAGTTGCACAAATATATATATATATATATATATATACATACATATATCTATATATATATGTGTATATATATATATATATCTATGTATATATATATATATATATATATATATATATGTGTGTGTGTGTGTGTGTGTGTGTTTGTGTGCGTAGATATACAGCTATGATAGGAAACAGCACACAAGAATGACAAATGTTCACAGGCTATGCCAGTGGAAGTGAGGGGCCCAAGCAAGAAACATGTAACATGGAGCATGACCCCCTCCCCAGCCGGAAAGAGGAAACATACACATAAACCCGCAAACAATGTAAATAGTCCACTGCTCACCAGACCACAGGCAGGATACAACCATGGGGGTTCACAGTGCACCCATGAAATCTAATCTTGGAACACGGACAGGAGCGTCCCTTGCGGGACACCCCAAAAATGTGCATATAACCAAAGGAAGGTGATACGCCAACCATTTTGGCCAGGGTGTGCACATACCTGGTATACAGGGGTGGGAAAGCCTGATGACCCATGGGTCGAGACAACGTATGACATGGGTCCCTTGAAGTGGAGAGTGGGCAGCGTGTAGTGGTGTGTTCAGACCCAACCGGTACCCAGAGTAAGGCTGGGTGCTGTAGAGGAGGTGCAGGTGGGGGGAACTATGAGTAGCTAGTTATGGGTCTAGGTGTGCAGGTGTTGGCTGATGTTGGTCTATATGGACAGCCCCAGGGATGTAAGCAAAAGAGTTAATTGGGCAGAGGTGTTGCGCAGCGTGCAGCCACACCCGCTACGAGTCTCACTGCAGCAAAGTGAATCTACATGGCAAGGAACGGAATAACCAGATGTCGATGTATATATATAGAGGTATGTGTGTGAATATCTACCCATAGCTACATGGAGATATACCGCTCCCTCTCCATAGTACAAATGTATACATACAGAGACAGAATACATATACATACCCACATATAGATATATACATATGCAGACACCCATACACCCATATGTTGTTAGATATATATAGACAGCAATATATAAATATGTACATGTATGCATACATATACAGATATATCTGTATATAGTAATGTATATATATATATATATATATATATATATATATATATATATATATGTGTGTGTGTGTGTGTGTGTGTGTGTAAATATACACATGTATATAGCTAGGATATGATACAGCAGTTATGAATTACATATGGTCACAGGCTGGGTATATGGGGGTGAGGGGTCCAATCAACAAATGTGTAACATGTAGCATCAACCCACCTACCCCCAGCTAGACTGGTGAAACATACAGACACACAATAAAAGTAAACACACCACTGCTTCCCAGACCACAGGCAGGATAATACCAGTGGGAGAAACCTGCCAGGTCTAATCTTGAAACAAAGACATCAATGTCCCTTGTGGGACACCCCAAAAATTACTAATCATCAGAGTCAACCCCTGTAATGATTCATCAAACCAGTCTGTAGACGTACACGGACCAGTAGGTTGTGCAAGCCTGATAACCCATGGGTCGATACAATGTACAACATGGGTCCTGACACGTGGAGAGGGGGCAGTGTGTAATGGTGTGGTTAGACTCCACCTGCACCCACAGTAAGGATGAGTGCTGTAGAGGAGGGGCAGGTGGGGGGAACTATGGGTATGCAATTATGGGCCTAGGTGTGCAGGTGTTGACTGACGCAGTTGTATTAGGACCACGTGGGGGATGTAGTAATATTCTGAAATGGGCAGAGCCTACGCCCATACCTCTCAGCCCCTAAGAGCAAATCCACTGGACAGGTCATAAACCATTGGGGGAACAAATAGGGACCATACCTCTCAACTGTCCCTGATTTTGACTCAAATTTTCACTCTGTCCCTCTTAATCCCTCCTAAAACTAGTAACTTTTGGAAGAAAGCTGGTGAATTACATGTAATGACTAATCACAATAATTAAGAGTTATAAATGTCTTTTACTTCAGAAAATGTGTATTAATTCACATAGTCTGATTCTGTCAATGTTTCAAGTTAATAGCACTAATATTTTAAAAGTGTCCCTGATTGTCCCTGAGTTCTTTTTGACTTGTCCCCACTTGTTTTAGAGGTCTGATAGGGACAGAAAGCACATATTTCACTTACAACCTTAGAAAGCTGATAGAATAATAGGTATGCATTAGCATGACTCGGCTGAAGGATGTGAGGTCCTAAACCCAATTACTTGTCTGTATTTAATGGTGTCATTTCCCAGGTATTTGCCAGACAGGTGTAGATTGTAAGAGGAACACACCAATAGTATGAAGCAAACTCTGGACTGGCCGTGGATTCTGTACAGTCAACCGGCATGTTTAAGCCAAATGGGCAGCCATTCCTGATATGGGTCCCACCGCAGCACAGTCCAATTTAAATGGCTAAGTATGGTATGACCATATGTGTCATTGCATAACCCACTACACAACACTTACAAACACATGGTTGCAACACCCCACTGTAGGCATGTAAGCCGATGTAACAGGCATCAGAAGGTATTATCATAGTCCTCACCCCCACCCAGGGGTGTGAGTGTCAGATGCAAACACCAAATGCAGTGCATTTGCAAGTACAGGAGCAAGCGGGTGTAAGCCTTTATGTGAGTATCACACTAGTGAAGCAATGCAGAGGCTGAGTGTAAGAAACTGCAGCCAGAGGTTAGCATTGCTTAGGTTCGCGCAAACGCATGCGCACCCACTCACAACTGCTTTAAAGTGCCTTAATCACTCTATACCCAATAGCTCGTGTTCTGGCCAGCAACAAAGTAACCAGCCTCTGCAAGGCTTGAACTCAGGACCCTGTACATCACAGCCATAGTAGTAAACCACTACACCATGATAGCAATATATATAAAGGAGGTATCAGCAAACTAATCCTCACAACGGGGAAATCAAATTAAATATGTGAACTGAATCAATGTACAGTGTAATGTGCTATAACCTGCCACAGACCACAAATATGTGAATTGGAGTACTTCAGTAAACACAGAGTTGAGGTGTCACTGTAATAAAGATATGAAGTCCCTAGGACCCCGTACAGTGTATGTACACATGAATCACGACTACCAGACACATATGAAACCTGTAATGAATAAGACATCGTTGACAAAAGGCAAATAAAATGCTAGATAACCAATAAGCAATGCTAACCGCATCACAGCCACACTAAGTAATTGTAAGCAATGTGTAGGGAAGCCAGTACAATATGCCCGCAGGTACACCTCTTTAAGCAGTGCCAACCTGAAGTAAGCAGGTGTGCCCATAGCTTAGCCTTTTTGAAATTGGCCAATTACGGAAAAGTGTGGGAATCCGGACCTACTTAAAGCGAAGAGGCGTGAATGCAGCTCATAACTGGTTGTAGCATCCCACTGCAGGCAGAATGGCTGGAGAGGGAGAAAGCACTTGCTTTAGAGTGCAGTGCTGGGGCATCCAGGAGTCCAAATTCATGGTATGGCTCCTGGTAAAGCACCATGACAGGAGACTACTGCAGGGCCAGTACCAGGGCTCGCAGTACAAAATGGAGGCCTGGGACAGTCTCGCTCGTGACCTCACTAGTGTCACAGGTATCCCTCGGACTGCTGAGCAGGTCAGGCACCATCATGCAGACCTGAAGCGGTGGAGGGGGAATGTCCTGGAACAGTGGATCCAGGAAGCAAAGCAGATGCAGAATGCCCCAGAACTGAGTAAGTACTCCTTCCACTACATAGTTAGTTATTGCCTAGTTTGTGTATACTATGGATATGTATGGCTAAATATTACTGTACTTCTCTGACAGCTGCATATGAGCATGCTGCAAACCAGCAAGCCTATGATGCTAGGCTGCAAAAGATGCATCGCGAGGCAGGTTAGTAAATAGCCTGCATGTACTGTCATAACAAATAAATGTAAGAGCCTGAAAAAGTGTTGTAACAGTATACATAATTATGTAATATGCTGCGAATAAAGGTGTAACTCCTGCATTGCTTCTGTTTACTCTGCATTCATATGTTGTACTATTGCAGTTATTAAATAGTACTGTTGTAGTAAGCAGTGTTACCCACACTGTGGTATGCAGATAAAAATATATATGAAGTGCTGTATAACAATGTCAGAAGTGCAAACAGGTCAGTCATATTAGACTAAATAATTGGAAAGCTTCACAACAATTGCCTGATAGCATAGTGTAAAGTGATCTAAACTGTAATACTTTTGTCACACACAGCAGGGCTTTGGATCCCAGGAGTGCCAGTGAGTTTAATGCATAATCATTCCACACAACTGCACACAGTTTGTTAGAATGTTCAGTGAGAAAGCCGTATGCATATATACACTTAACAACTGTACAGATTATGCTAGAATGCTCAAATGGAAAGTGGCATGCATATTCATACCCCTCAACTGTTCTAATCTGCCCGGTATATCCTGATAAATGGCTCACATCACTTGCCTTTTGCCCTGTTCTCCTGACAAATTAGTGTGATGATCCAAGAAATGTAGGCAGCTGTAAATGACATATAACTGATAGTCAGACTTGTACATAGTCAGAGAATGTACATGCAAACAGCATCTCACCCAAAGTGTATGACAGCAGTCAGCAGTCTCAAAACATGTTGCATTAACAACTACATCTTGTCAAGCCTGTATGTAAGACATAGGTCCCATACATACTAATCTACAAACATACCATTGTACAACATAACGTCATTGGTTAGTGTAATAATACATGTAAGGGACAAACCACTGCAGTAACTATGAATGTTGTGAAAACTACAAGGATTTAATAGTTGTTAATTGAACTCTCTCTCTCTCTCACCTCTATCACGTGCAAAAATAACCAATTTACACAACTCATTTGGTACGTCTACACTCCTAACCTTTGTTGGGACATATGTCCTATTGGTTTATAAATATTCACGTCTGTTTCTATGCATGTGCCATGTTAAAATACTCCCATATTGGTGACCTGTTGCCATCAGTGAAACCTGCATGTTGTTGTAATGGCCACTGTTTACCCATATGTGCATGTGTTCTGCCTGTTCTGCAACTATGTTATATCCGGTGCCCTGGGTAATGGGAATACCTATGCATGCTGTTATAACTAATCGTGAATGCTGTTGACTATTACTAACCCATATCTGCCTTAAACATGCTACAACATAGCTCGTATGGGAAGGGCAGTCCCAGCGGATCCACCTGTCCCACCTCAGCTGGCCATGGCACCGGGCACCAGCACATCGGGGCCCAGCCTGGGACCTCCTCATCTGTTGGCCCTGTGCCACCTTTGGGTGAAACCGCCACAGGGGATGGGGCTCGGCACCCCCCTCAGAGCGGGAGGAGACAGGAACCTGTCTCCCGTGGTATGGTCCGGGCAGTGGTGCATAGGGAGCTCGACAGGGAGATTCGAGACCGCCTATGCCAGCTTGAGGCCCGATTGGTGCAACTAGAGAGTGGGGATGCCCCTCCTACACAGCCCCCAGCACAGCCACCTTCTGGGCTGTGAAGGTGCAGTGGTGACTGCCCATGGATGGGGACCTCAGCCCCACTGTATCCATTTGTGGGCTCATGGGCTTGCGACTTCCAAACACCCCTCCCCGTCCAAGGTGGTTCCCCCACATGTGTCATATACCACCCTTGTACGCATCTTGTCTGTCTTGTCTGTCATCCTACCCAACCTATCCTACCTGATCATACCTACTGTCCTTCCCCAACATCCCACTCTCACTTAAAATAAAAGAAAAGAAGGGCAATCTGTTCCTGCAAAAAAAGCACGCCCCATACATAGCTGTCCATTTCACACACATGTCCACTGGACACATGTAAACATTTCGAATTGGCATCACAACATACTATTGTTGTCCTCACCCCTCTCTCAGGGTTGTGAGTGTCCAAATGTACCACCAAATTTATTGCATATGCACAGCCATTGCTGTAGAAGAAATGAGACAGCTATGGACCTTCCTACACCCTTCCTGCACATCCCTAGCTACCTTGCCTACTGTCTTTCCCTCTTTGTGCCCCTTTTTCACCACTTTCCTATCACACCTTCTTTCTTTTCTTTTAAAGAAATTAGCACAGGGGTAACCGGGAGTAAGCACTTTTAAGCAGCAGTGAGCAGGTTACAGCCTGTTTGCATTGGGGTAAGCACTGCCTACACAGGTTAAGCAATCAAGAAGGTAAAGTGTAAGGAACTGTAACCAAAAGTAACCACTGCTTACCATCATGAAAACCTGCACACACTCACAACTGCTTAAAAGTGCCTTTATCACTCCGTATCCAACGGCCCTTGTTTTGCCCAGCAACAAAATAAACAGCCTCTGCTGGGATTGAAACCAAGACCCTGCACACCACAGCCAATGTGATTTACCACTAAGCCATGGCAGATATGCAGACATTGAATGTTATCACAAACATATTATCTAGCACAGTAATTCAACAGTATAGGAAATGTACTCCATTATGTAGATGTATGTGTGTGTGTGTTTATGTCCATATATTTATATATATATATATATATATATATATATATATATATATATATATATATATATATATATATATATATATATATATATATATATATATATATATATATCAAGAACATACCATGTGACAACAAAGCATTAAAAAAGAATGAAAAGGGAAACACCAGCAACTCCTGTATTATGTAGTGGTGTTGTCCTATGTAATATCAAGACTCCCTCAGACAGACATGTGTCATTAATACAAGCAAACATTTATACATTGCCCAAATACATTACTTTATGAATTTCATTTACATTAGCAAAACAGTTCCTGTCCAATCATTATTTAAGAACAGTAGTCTTGCAAGGTGCTGTGTGCGACATCATCATCATTGAAAAGTTAAATGGGGTAACCATAGAGGGACCGGTAGTGTCATTTGTACAATAGGGTCGTCTGCATCACGTGGACCTGGAACCTTTAGGGGTCATGTGCATACCAGGATCGTGTGCCTGAGAGAGAGGTGAGGACAACAGTAGTTTGTTGCGATGCAAATTAAAAGGTTACATGTGTCCAGTGGACAGCTATGTATGGGGCAAAAGTTGTTCTGGGAAAAGATTGGCCTTTTGTTTCTGTTTTTGTAAGGTGAGAGTTGGATGTTGGGGAAGGAGAGTAGGTATGCTTGTGGAGGATAGGTTGGGTAGGATGACAGACAAGACAGCATACAGGGGCGGTATATGACACATGTGGGGAGATACACCTTGGATGGGGAGGGGTATTTGGCAGTCACAAGCCCATAAGCCCCCAAATGGTAACAGTGGAATGAAGGTTCCCACCCATGGCCAGCCACCACTGCACCTTCACAGCCGCAAAGGTGACTGTGCTGGGGACTGTCTAGGAGGGGCAGGCTCACCCTCTAAATGTGACACTCTGCCCTCGAGCTGGTGTAGCTGGCCTCAAAATCCCTTATTGAGCCACCTACGTACCACATCCTGGACTGTACGATGGCTGACAAGTTCCTGTCTGGACCTGCTCCCAGGGGGGACAAGCCCCATCCTCAGTGGTGGTTCCACCAGAAAGTGGTGCAGAGCCAACAGAGGTGGAGGTCCAAGGCTGGGCCCCAGACGTGCTGGTGCCCGGTGCCATAGTCAGCTGAAGTGGGACAGGTGGTTCCGCCGGGACCTCCAGTGCCATACAGCCTATGGTGTTGCAGTTTTAACACAGATATGGCTTAGTAATAGTCAACAGCATTCAGGATTACTTATAGCAGCATGCATAGATATGACCATCAACCCAACACAACAGATGTCATACATTTGCAGAGGGAGCACAACACATGCATATATACTGCATGACATTTGTACAAAGCGTAGATGGCTTGTGACTGAAGCTATGAACAGTGGCCCATTATTGGCATGTCACTGTGATAACTTCAGACAGTGACTGTCATACCACTGTTTAATGTGTCGTATGTCCAATCAGGGATGCGATGGCAGTAACTCTCATTACTGTCACCATGTACTGACTGCAATCCTCACACTATGCTTCTGCAGTTCACAGATGTGTGTTCTGTGAGTAACACAAGAAACAAATGGTTCAACACACTGACCAGTCCACAGATGACACTACAGATGGGGGTTTCCTCACAAACAGAGCACTGTCTTGTTGGTTATTAAAACATGCAGACTAGCCATTACCACACACAACCTGTTAAATTGGCAGTAGTCTCAATGAAGCATAGCTACACTTACATGCTGTAGTCATGTCTGGCACATCACCTTCCTATCTTTAGGCTATTTACCACTGTGTATGTTGCCAGATATCATCTGTGATGCTGTTTACCAAACACCAGATTCAGGTTCCACTCACAGCCACTGTCATGGGCAAACACCAACATAATGTTCCTAGATATTGTACTGTGTTTCCATGCGATTGGCTATGGGAATGTCACCACAGCTGTTCCACATGCAATCAGCTAGAGGAGGACTGCAATAGGTGCATAGACCTTGACCTGATCATGACCATCACTTACGAAACAGGTGTACATCGCCACATCCACCAGAGAGTGTGTGGGAGGGACAGACAGAGACAAAGTACATCAGAGAAGGGCTGGAAGACTAAAACCTAAGCCTTGTCTATCACACACCTACCAGTACAGGGGTTCAAACCCCTGACTGACTAGCCATTACTATTACAAGTGCATGCAGTTACTCCATGTGCCACATAGCTGACATGGTGGTGTGCTGTAAGAACATAAATGTGTGCTGATGAGCAACATCTGCAACAGAGATATAGTAGACATACATTAGGTGTAGCAACATGGCTGTCCACATGCACAGATGTCATTGTCAACACAACCACACTCTCTAAGGGACTCAGACACATTGGCACACTTTGACAGGCTCACAAATACACTCCCTAACTACTTAGTTTGCCAAACTGCAGTAATGCACAGGTATTACATGCACCACAGGGGATATCCTGAGGTTCTATGGGCTAGGGCATGTGAACGTGTCTGACATCAGTCAGTATGCCAGTGGGAGTTATACTGGGTGTGACTGTGGTTGGGAACATCATACCCCACACGTAGACACAAGGTGCCAGTACTGACATGCATGTGTGCTGTACAAGGCTGGGTGAGGGGTAATCCTTGGCATCAGGCCACCTGACAATGGTCTGCAGTGTGGTTCAGGTGTGTAGTGTCTGCAATGTCCCACACAGATGGGTATTGTATGAACTGTCCTGTCATCCTGGTTACCATTGTGTGTGGCCATTGCTTTGCAATGCATGCCATGTCTGTGTTTGATAGTCCTTGACATGGACATTGCCTGGAATGTGCACATCCCACAATAATCTACAGTGACATGTTTGTATACCTGGTTTGCCTGGCACATGTTGTGTACACTGACTGTTATCATCAGATGTGCCAATACTGGCCTGGTGTGGCAGGACCTGCTAATAGACAGCAGGTTGACCCTGCACCTACACCTGCATTGATAGCATGATACAGGTATTCCCTGGCGTCAGTGGCATCTCTCCATACAGGGCATGTGTGTAGGCATTGTATGTCCTTTGTGGATCACATTTGATGGCACCACATATGTTGCAGATATCCAGTGGGGAACATAGTGAAGGCGCATTGTCCACAATTATGCGCCTATTGTCCTGTTGGACAGGGTGCCATGCCCTGTGCGGCCCACTGCAATCACACCATGCCTACTATCTGTCAACAATGTGCAGGGTACTAGCAACATAGCGGGATATTCTAGGCAAGTGTGTCTGTGTATGGCACATGGGTTCAGACCATATTCTGGGTAATAGTAGGGTTGCTTACTTTGTTCACCAGGCCTTTTGCCAGATGTAGGGGTATGGCTTGCCAACTCATTCACTTGGCTGATTGAAATCTGTAAATCTCGTGAGGTGGACATTGTGACATATAATATGGCCACCATCTAGGAAAACTACAAAACCCACTCCTCAACATGTCCAGTGGTTAGACACTCACAGCCACCTCTACACAGGCTCTGACTGTCAAGCACACACACACACCTACCATGTCTTGGAATAGAACTCCTACCTAACTAGTTTATCACACTACTGCATTACACAGTTATAGCATACGCTACAGAGATTACTGGGCTACTCCATCCCCAACGGTTTATTTCACAAGGGATGACATCAGCAGGTTTACCAAAGTAGGGCATTTCAGATTTTCTGCAACTGAGTAGCCCAAAATGCATTGCTCACAAAAAAGACAGTGAGACACACACAACGCATCCACAACTGACATGTGTGGGTATAGAACCCATGACCAAGATTTATTTCACACTACTGCATGGAGATGTTATAGGACGCACCATGAGGATTACAAGGGAGCTTTGTTCCCAGAGGTGTGTTTTACAAGGTATGACATCAGCAGGAGTACCAAAGTATGGCATTGTAAATGTCCTGCAAGTGATTAGGGTATAATGCATTGCTCCCTATACAAACTTTGAAACACACAGAAAAAATACATAACTGCCATGATTGTGGAGGGATCCCTACCGCAGTTCTAAATCACAATCCAGCGGTACGCAGTTACAGGATGCTCTACAGAGATTACTGGGTTACAGCAGTCCCAGAAGTGTATTACTAGGTAGGTGATATCAGCAGGATTGCCAAAGGTGAGTATGTGAAGTATATGGAGTGTGCGTACTCTAAGAAGCATTGTTCCCTTCTCAGACAGGCAGATAGACACACACACACTCACACACACACACACACACACACACACACACACAGTTGGCATGTCTGGGAATAGAAAATCTACTAAACTAGTTTATCACACTACAGCATTACACAATTACAGGACACGCTACAGAGATTACTGGATTACAGCAGTCCCAGAGGTGTATTTCTAGGTGGGTGACATCAGCAGGGTTGCCAAAGGTGAGCATGTGAATCGTAAGGAGTGTGCATACTCTAAAAAGCATTGTTCCCTTTTCAGGCAGGCACACATACACATTTAGCATGTCTGGGATTAAAACACCTACCAAACTAGTTTATCACACTACTGCATTACACAGTTACAGGATGTGCTACAGAGATCATTGGGTTATAGCAGTCCCAGAGGTGTATTTCTAGGTGGATGACATCAGCAGGGTTGCCAAAGGTGAGTATGTGAATTGTATGGAGTGTGCGTACTCTAAAGAACATTGTTCCTTTCTCAGGCAGACAGACACACACAGTTAGCAGGTCTGAGAATAGAACACCTACCAAACTAGTTTATCACACTACAGCATTACACAGTTACATGATGTGCTACAGAGATTACTGGGTTACAGCAATCCCAGAGGTGTATTTCTAGGTGGGTGACATCAGCAGGAATGCCAAAGAAGGGCATTTCAAGTGTACTTGCAAGTTGTACATGTCTTGTACCTGTGTGTACCCGCTGCTTACTGTCGTGAAAACACATTTACACATGCTTATAACTGCCTTATTCAGTCCTAAATGACATTTTCAACAAGCCTTGCAGGTCTTGAACCCTGGACCATGCACACCGAGATCACTGGACTTACCACTAAGCCATTTGGGTTGTGTACATGCTTCATAGGTTTTATAATACACATCTTACTACAGGTATTCCACAGTACTGAAAATAAATGGAACAGTCACTTTGTGTAAATATGTACAGTACTCTTGAATGTACTGTACTCTGTGAAACAACATAGACAAGTCTACATCTGTACAACTGTCATAACTAAATACATATATGCACCTATGGGATGTACACACACACACACACACACACATATAAATATATATATATATATATATATATATATATATATATATATATATATATACGCATATACACAGACACAGCTATAGCCATATCTATATATATATATATATATATATATATATATATATATATATATATATACATACTTATACGCATGTCTTAACGCCCTTTGTGACACACAAGGGTTCCAAAGGAACTGACATGTACACAAAACAGAGGCATATCTTGTTTTATAACATTTAAATCTTAATCAGTTCACCAGAGAAGGGATGGTTGTTGTTTATGTGGAGTTTGGGGTGGGGAATGATGGCTAGGGAAATATACCCCGGGGATTGTGGAGTTTGGGTGGGGGAATGATAGGTATGGACATACACCCCGGTGACCACTTCTGTGTTACTGCTCAACAGTGGCACAGGAAAATAACATACCCAACTGTAGTCATTCTTGACTGTCTATTCTTTTCTATTCCTAACTATGTCATAATTTGTAGACTCCACTCACCACAGATGACTACCATGGTGTGCAGCATGTTAAAAGACATAACACATGTGTATGCCTGGCTACAGGGTAGTCACACACACTTACCAGTATTGTGTATACATATCTTGCCTATGTAAAGGTAACTAATAGAGGGGTATGTGCCACAGAACCCATACAATTACACTTACTCTGATTCTGAGCTGGGTGACATCACAGGACTGATTACTTGCAGTGGGGTGGGGGGAAAGGGTGGTTTAGCAGATGACAAGGATAAAGGCCAGTGCAAATGGTGGTTTCTCTTTGGAAAGCAGCAAAGCCCACAGTCATGACAGGATGCAGACACAAATATTCACACACCTCCACTTGCTGACACACACACACAGTTGCCAGTGGTGAGATCAGAACTCCTGTCTATCTACAGATCACTATTATAATACTACGCAGTTATGAGCCATGCTACAGAGATTTCACATTTCAAGGCAATCAGAATGCCCTTCTAAGACTGAGGACAACAACAGGGATACTGACAGTTAAGATGTACATAGCTGTAAACCTGTGTGTTTAAAGTAGGAGTCCATTACAACCTGTATGCACAAACAAGACACATCATCTGCAGGTAAGACATAGGTAGGTCTGAGAGGTATAGTTGTAGCACAACAAGCCCTGAACTGGAGTATGCCCATCTGTGGAATGGACAACTACTATCACTATACAGGGTTACAGTGGTCATGCTCATACTCATAGA
This sequence comes from Protopterus annectens, assembly GCF_019279795.1. Taxonomy (NCBI): domain Eukaryota; kingdom Metazoa; phylum Chordata; order Ceratodontiformes; family Protopteridae; genus Protopterus; species Protopterus annectens. The sequence goes on from NC_056739.1 coordinate 1,830,720,357, forward strand.
AACATAGGACTTGCTTGGATGCATTGATTCCAATTACACAAGGTGAGAGTGGGCATGCTTATACAGTTAGTAGCACAGGGCTTTTTGGGATGCACTGTGACTACAACTACAAAAGGTTATACTGGGCATGCTCATACACTTAGAAACAAAGGGCTTGTTTGGATGCACTGACTCAAATTACACAAGGTGGCAGTGGGTACACTCATACACTCAGTAGCACAGGGCTGTTTGAGATGCACTCCAGTTCTAACCACGGAAGGCCAAAGTGTGCATGCTCATACGCTTACATGTACAGAACACGTTGTAATGGACTACTATTGTAAACACACAGGTTTACAGCTATATACATCTTAACTGTCAGTATATATGCACATCATACAGGTTTATTACCAGATACCTGCATGTGTCCCGTAAATGATATATCTGTGTCTGTGCTGTGTGATACACATGCATACATGTACATGAAGTACTGACATATATGTGAAGTATACACAATCATTCATGTGTGGAAGTGACAGACAATAGGTTAACTGGGACACACAGGTGGATGCTAGCTACAGCATGTGCCACACACATTGCTGCCCTGAAAGGCATATATTGATAGCAGGTTGTGGACAGTGGCATTATACTTGGAACAGTGGTATGTGCAAGCATAATATGTGAGCCCCATTGTCTAATGGTACTGAGGTGCAGGTGTCGAGATGACCTCTCCCGGCTGTGTTAGTAGTTGTCATTATTAGCAGGACCGCTACACTAAGTATATCTGACATTGGTCGTATACATAACGTCTACTGGTGTCCATCACCTTAGATGTAGCATTTGATACCAAGCACATTACTGCCACTGAGTGATGTCATGGTACGAGCGGCAACTGCTTGACCAAAACAATGAGTCAATGTCCTGCTGTAATTATGAGGTTGTCCAGTGTCTGTCATTCCGGGATGTCATGACTGAAAAACAAGCCTTTGTCACAGAGCACATGCATCCATGATTCAAGGGAGTGTGGATAATACCTAGGTCGCATTTACCCATATAGTGGCATTCCAAGGCAAAAGTCCTAAACACAAAAGTAACACCCTGACACCTACAAGACAATTGCATTGGATGCTTATGCTAACTAGTGCTAGATGTGTGGCTTTCGTAATCCATTTGCTCAATGTAGAACTTACAATGGGGAATACTGACATCTGTGCAGTGAGGTGCACCTAGCTGAAAACTGTGTAGTGCACAATTGCACTACCACCATATAACTCAGATCCAGACATGTGGGCCATAATACTGGTACGGACCATTCCAGGTGGTGGTGTCCACATATTCATAAAGGCTACTCACAAGTGAAGACCACTTAGAAACAAAGGGCTTGTTTGGATACACCGACATAAGTCATCACAGATGAGTCAGGTACAGGTGACAGTGGCAAAAGCTGCATTCTAGGGTGTATCCTTATACATCCACCACCATGTCCTCAGACTACAAACACACATTCATACATCTGGTATGACATATGGTAGAACACCAAATAACCTTCGATTGGTGGACTGTACCTAGCCCTACATCAACTGTGCAAAGTACCCATGTACTCACACAGTTGCATAATGTGTTATGCAATGCAGTTATACCACTGTTTGTAACCAGGTCAGTTGTACACATATCAGGGTCCCTTGAATGTTGCCAGCATTAACACAGTCAACTGTTGCTGTACACCAGTAAACAACACCCTCATGGCTGGATATGACCTAAATGTACCTGCCCTGGATATGTACATCCCACACTCATGCAACATAAATGAAAATACCATAGCTGTTGTTGTCCTTTCTACATACAGGTGGCTATATTCATTACACACATGCACATAGAAGATAGGTCCATGGCTGCTGAATGCTAACAGTACATAAGGTTTGATATATATGTTGACAGAGGTAATAATCCTTCTCTACTGGTCACTCATGACTCCTATCATATCATACAACAACCCATGTGGCATGTATGTCATTAGACATGCCCATCTAATGCAATGCCTACAAACATACCCAAATAACAGGATCATAGGACCTACACACATGGCCTGTATTGACAGACTCAGGGAAATACAGCTATGCTCTTTATGTTCCTGAGTAGTTACAGGTGATATGTCTATGACATGTACAGCTATGTGTGCCCACAGCTCCTACATATACACCATGTTAACAACTGCAAGCCATGCATGCTGTCTGGACATTACCGTTATTATCACAATAGCCAGAACGTGCTGGGATGAGATGTTTACAAGCCACAGACCTCACACATTCTTGAATGAGTGTAATGCCTAGCTCAAACAGGGCACATTGCTTGCACTCTTCCAGTAATCATGAGGTGTGTGTGGCAAATATGAAGTGCTCACTGTTGACCATTACAGTGCCCTGGCTTCACCACGGAACTGTCAAGTAACAATCTGGTGGAACATGACATGGAATGTTGCTGTGTGTGTGTCTTGCTGATATGTGCTGTTGGCATGAATGTACACTTGGCTACTCAGTGAAGGTGGTTGTGTGTCTACCAGTACATGAATGCAACATCCATTATGGTGTAATGCTTGGCTAGGTTTCACACATGGTGTCGGGAAGGTGTGGAATGTATCCTCTTGACCTGCTAGTCCACTTACTGATGGAGACTGCATATGTGTACATCTACTGATGTGTGTTTAGATTCCATGCGTGTGCAGTGTCTGATGTTTGAAGGTGACTGTTGTCTTAGTACATCATGCTGTTGCAATGCAGCCTCAACATTGCCAACTGTATATGGTGATATGCTCAAAGTACAGTAAGCTGTACTTTAGGCATGGACAGATGTTTGGACATGACTGCTAATTGGTGGGTCTCCTTTTCAGATGAATGATTACTGAGGACAGCTCACATGTGTATTACAACCATTCCTACAATAACCTGTGTAACTGCTAAGCTATGGTTCTGTTAATTGAAGTGAAAGACACACATTGTAGAATGCAGTAAGGGTGACACTGAAGGCAATTCTCTTGACACCTGTAACAGTAACACCTCCCCTGTGCATATATTGTGCATATATCAGCACAGTTGGCAAAGGAAAGAGTCAGTATGCTTTGTAGCATGTGCGATAGTGCTGTAACTCTGTAATACCTATCATGAGATAGGCAGGTGTTTGATTCACAGTACTGGCACATGTGGGTGTGTCTATGTCCATATATGTCACGTACGGTGGGGAATACATCCCAAATGTTTTTCACTCTCCTGAACACAGTGGTAGACATCAGTACAGAGTGAAGTGTAGAAAGAAAGGCATAGGCAGGTGATTGAATCTCACACATGTCAAGTGTCTGTATGAGTATGACATAAGTGTATATCTTTGTGAATGCCACAGTGTGTGTGTGTGTGTGTGTGTGTGTGTGTGTGTGTGTGTGTGTGTGTGTGTGTGTGTGTGTGTGTGTGTGTGTGTGTGTGTATGTATGGCTGTCTGGTCCCTGGATTGAGGCTGTATTTTACCATAGTGACATGTTAAAGCCCCCTCCCTCCATCCAGTCAATGCAATCTAGTATCCCTGTTGATGTCATCAATCTTAGAAGGGCATTCTAGCTGCCTGTAAACATGTACACCTTGGGGTGAGGCTTGTTGTTACATAGCGTACTGATGGACCCCTGTCCCCACATTCACTCACTGCAATCTAGTATCCCTGTTGATGTTCTCGATCTTAGGCCATTCTGACTACCTGTACATGTGTAATCTCTGTAGCACGTCTTGTAATTGCGTAGTACTATAATGATGATTTGCACATAAGCAGGGTTCTCATCCCAACACTGGCAACTGTGTGTTTGTGTCAGAGTTTGTGTTACTGTCTGTGAATCCCTGAGTGTGTGGGTGTGTTACTGTGTCTGCAAGTCCTCGAGTGTGTGGGTGTATTACTGTGTCTGTGAATCCCTGAGTGTGTGGGTGTGTTACTGTGTCTGTGACTCCCTGAGTGTGTGGGTTTGTCTGTATTTGCATCCTGTCATGAGAGCGGGTATTACTGCTTTCCAATGAAAAGCCACTTTTTCTACTGGTCTTTACCCTTGTCATCTGCTATACCACTCTTTTACCTCTTCCTCGCTCCAGGTAACTATACCTGTGATGTCACCCACTATGGATGTGATGGCTCTGAACTCAGTAGCTGACTACACAACTATCCTGCTCTTGGATCATTAGATCAGTAAACAGAATAGAAACTTGGGAGATGAAAACTGGGATGTGGAAGCTACAAAGTGCATGCAGGTATTGTCATACAGACCTGTGAGTAGTCAACATTTACATATGGGACACTAACTGCAAACAATGACATCCCCCGGTACATGCAATTACACCTGGAAGAGGAAGGCAGAACATCAAGATCAACATGCAGTTACTGTTACACATGATACATACTGTCAAACGTAGCAAATGCATTCTAAAACTGTAATACATGGTATATATGTTGCCTGTCAAACAATACTCAACAATATTAATCTACAATTGTCTTCCTAGTATGTTCACCCTGTGCTTCAGACCATATGAGCATGTCCCTGCACCAATGGTGTGGATGACAGGGATGTGGCACAGGCATCATCATATGCACTGGGTGATAAAGTTTGACAGAGGCCTAGGCTGCACTATTGGATGATATCATGTGTGCGGGTTAGGGCCATTAATATCATTGGACGTGTGTGGATGTTATGCATATGTGTGTTGAGGTGCCCTACATTTGTTTCTGGTGTGTGTGTGTATGTATGCACACAGGTCTGGCATGTGGCTGGCCTACACTGGGGTATTATTGACAGCTGCAGACTGTACAGGGCAGGTTTCACAGTTCACAGTGTCCGGCCATGGCCACATGGCCTGCGCCTGCCAGGGGTTGCACGGGCACTACCAGGCAGAGGTCCAGATTAGGTACTGTCTGATGACACATGTCCACTGTAACCATGTCCCTGTTGGGACTGTCCAGGACCATGTGCATGTGGCCTGCTGTGTCCTGTTTTGGACAGCACAGCACCAGCTGCACTGCTGCTGCTACCATCACTATGGGAGCGGGCATGTGAAGTAGCATGTTCACGTAGACCTTAAACAGGTGATGTAGCTGGCCTACGTCCATGTGCCGGATGCCTCTCTCCCACCAGATGTTCCAGCACAGACATTCCACACTCGAGTATTGACATGCCATGGTCAAGGACTAACACCATGTCAACCAATCGTCTATCCAAAACATCGGCAAGATGATGGTGAGCATTTGCAGTTGCCTGGATGCTGTCAGTTAAAGAATGGACAGCAGCCCTCTGAAGCCTCAGACCTTCTCTGTTGTGCTGTTCAGCATGTTCCTGTACCTCCATTACAGCCTGAAACATGTGTCTGGTGACACCAGCTGATGTGCTTTCTCTTGCAGGAGCATGTTGGCTAGTGGTCCTCCTATGAGCAGAACTGGGGACATGCCTGTGCGGGACATCACCAGTCAGTTGACTGGGAGCATGGTGTGCAGGCACACCTTCCATAGTCTCCACACTTCCCTGTTCCATGCTACCATCCACCAACTGTCCTTCCTCTATGGCCACTGTTGATGGAGTATGTGTAGGCAGGAGAACTGTGTGCGGGGATGAGGGGAACAGGTGGAATGGCAACCAATGGCACAGATTCAGCCCCAGACAACCCTGACTGTGCCTTAATCATACTTTCATCGTCACTGCTAGAGTCTGTGGGGACACTAACATCAGGTGGACCGCAGGAGGGCAATGCACCTACATCAACACCTGTGAGGGGCAGACAAGTACTGTACATTACAAGTTATACAGCACAGACACACAGACAAACAGACACACAGACACACATGCTATGACACCCAACGGCATGCAACATGCATGTGATATGGCAGATGGCATTCAGCTTAGACAATTATAGTGGTAGTTATCATACATCCCTGAGTTGCACACAACAGCATGCATGTGTTATAGCAGAAGGCATGCACCTTACACAATTATAGTAGTAGTTAGCATACATCCCTGTGTTGTACCATTTGTGTTAGTAGCTTATGCCCCATACCTGCAACACAATCCATGCACTATGCACCATTGTACCGCACTGCCATGTTTTGTGCAACGTACCCCACATGTTAACAGACCATCGCTGACCTTTGTACATCTGCCACTGATGGTTTGTGTTGGCCACTGCCCCTGTGTGTAAAGAGGACATGTGCAGAAGGGTATGCTGAGTGAATACTATGCTTGCCTGAGACCTAGCTTGCATATCTCCCCCAAGGCAGTGCATGTCTGTTCAACATTATTCTGCCTGCTCCTGAGCTGTGTCTACAGACAATGGGCATGTGGCTGTACACACATGTTTGACATGGCTGTCCCTACTTTGCAATGGTGCCACAGACAAGCACAGGTTAACAGTACACCACCTGATGTGTGGCATATGACCTTGCCAATCACATGTAGTATGACATGTCTTCTGCTGACATGTTGAATGGCATGCATACATGTGTAACACAATGGTGTCCTTTCAAATATATAGTAAGGTAATGGTGTCCCAATGCAGAGGTGTGTTATACTACCACGGTCTTTCAGCTGACGCAATGTTTGTCAGTCCACCCTACAAATATGCAGTGACATACTGCACATTGAGCTGATGTGCATAGCCATTGCAGGGCATCATGTGGCTTCACTATTGCTATACAGTGTGAGTTACAGACACAGTTCATAGCCATGACTGTGTTCAGATACAATACATATCTAATGTGGAATGTGACCCACATCACTGAGGTGTATACACACTACACCCTAATGTGGAATGTGTGACACAGGTCACTGTAGGGTATACAGATGACACCCCTGCACATCTGCAACCATATTACTGATGTCTAGCAACTATGCCCAGACATGGCTAACTTAGCAGTACTCCATGTCCCACATGCCATCTGTGTACCTCACAAACATGAGGAGCAAGCATGACAGTGATGTCTGACACCAGCAAGGTGAATGTACTGTATCTGTGGCCTGATGTGGTTGTATGTGTATGTTGTGCAACACATGTATGTATTTAGATTCTGTATAGGTGAATGCTTTCATGTCGTGACACACTCAAGATGTTCATGACATGTTATTTGGTGGTTTGATGTCATGCCTACACAAGCTGTGCACAGGCCTGTATGATGTTTAGTGTTTCACATCTGCAATATCACCATTACACAAAGGCCATAATTGTATTGTGTCATGCCAATGTACATAAGGGTGTACACACATGTATATCACTTCTACTGTGTGAGTTGCTTCATGTCTCTGGCCATCCTCCATGGCCATGTGTACACATGTTTTGCCCAGTGGTTGTGATGGGCATCTATTTCACATGTCAGTGTTATCCCATATGACATACACCCATAGATGTCATATGCTCCACTGAGGACAGGATTATGCAAACAAAGGGTGGTATGTTTCGGATGTTAGATATCATGTTTTGCAGGATAGTTGAGCAGTGTTGCAGTCAACCCACTAAATGTCATGGACATGTCAGATAGCACATGACATTGTGTGATATTCATAGCAAGGGTATAATCCACAAGGGTGAATCCTGTGGGCTGGTTATACTCCAGCTCCAAAACATTTAGAGTGTGTGCAAACATATGCTCTCTTTATAGTACTGTTTGTATTCCCCACATGTGTAATGCTGATCTGTAATATGTGTCCTTACAGTGAAGCACATCTCCACCATTGTATTCACAGCTGTCCACACATCTGGCAATGACAGTTTGTAAGGTTTAGTGTAGGTGTTTCATATAGTCTTCAATTATTCCACATGGGTAACCGCTGTGATGCATTGCAGGTCTGACCAGTGTATATTAACAGGACCACCATACATTATGTGTACGTGTGTTAAATGGCCACATGGCAGATAACATGCAATTAATATGATCTGTCCATTATCAAGCCTGGTAAATAATAACAGTCTCACCTGCAACAGGCTGCTGTTGCTGTGAAATGCCAGAGGTACCTAAATAAGAGTGTCACAGCAGTAAGATCATTATCCACACCTGTGTGATAGCTACAGGGTGCAATGTCCATGTTAGCACATAAGCCAGTACAATAGACTATACTAAGGAGTATGCACATCTGTGCATACATAGAGTAGCAGACCATAGTATGTGGCATGTGTGCATACATGCCTTGCATATGATGTTACATTACATATTGTACAGTAACACATGTAACTATATGAAATATAGTTGTGTTATATGTGCAGTAGTGACTTGCCAGGCAACTCCAGGCTCGGTGGTTGAGAGACACCCACCTCCACAATACCAGCTAAAGCTTGTGGATGGAGGTCTGCAGGTGTCCCCAAGTTGGCCAATAGCTCCTTGGTACGTGTGAGTGGGGGCTGGGTGAGTGGCCCCCCACCTGTTGCAACTTGTTTCCTGGCGATTGCATTAGCATGCTGTTTTGCCCGTCTTATGAGGTTGGTGCAGTGTCAGCGTACCTGCTGATAGGTGTGATTGTGGCCACCAATATCATTTACCGTCCTGTGGAGTTCCTCCCACTGGGCATCCCACTGCTGTGCATCCTGTGACACATGGCTGAAGAGTGTCACATGGTTGTCGAGGAGGTATGGGATGAGGACCTCATCCTCCAAGTGGGTGTATGGTGGCAGCCTGGCACACAGCATACCTGGAAGACATAATGATGGAGACAGGTCGCAGTAACTCACAGAGAAGTACAGATGTACAGCTGAACATACATGTGTATCACATTTATTAAGATTACAAATATGTCTTTGCAAATCTATATGACACTAACACCACTGACATGTTTAACTCACACATTAGAAACTTAATGGTGATTTGATGTTATCACCATATATGTGTGTGTCAAGTGTTGACATTGCTTATACTCCATGTGGATGCTGTCTTGATGTGGGCATGTCTGTTTGCCTGTACTGGTGTCTTTACCTATCAGCACATGCCTGGATGTGTTCACATTAATGCAATAGATCTTAATGCTGTGTATATGTCACATATATAGTCATACACAGCCTTAAGAAACGTGATCTGTGACCCTGCAGACTTGCTCACAGAAAGTTTTACATGTATGTGTTTTGCCATATACATTTACATGGCACTGTACAGCTATTTAGCATCCTGCCATGTATTACCTGTGTTGCACATGTGAAACACATGGGACAATGGCTAGCCTGATGGTATTTGCAGGGCTGGATATCAACTATAGCATGTATGGTCATAGTGAACCAGTAGGCTATATGCCCTGGGCCATTTATGAGCCTAGGACGAAAGGTTACCTAGCTGTAGCCAACAGACAGGTAAGTTTCAGTGGCCAGTTCAAGCAGTGCCACAGAACTGAGTCACAGGGTTACTGATATATTTGCCATGCTGTGAAGCACAGCAGGTCTTGTTGTTGCCATTACGATCCATGACACAGCTATAGAATGCTCTGTGGTTGGCCTCATAATATTTGACTGATTAGTTTTACAGTAACTTTGTGTCATTTTATATGGTGTATCGGCATCTTACCAAGGCTGACCAGGGATCACCTCCACTCATGTTTGCTCACTCTTGCAACAGTTACTACCTTCTGTGGTACAGTTTAAGGCCAGGTACCACCAGTTTACCTTCTTGTTTGTGTTTTGTTGAATCTTGGTTTTGTTTCAATGGCACAATCACTGCACTTATGTGAGTGCTTAAAGTTCATTTGTATAGGATTCACCATTTGCACATGCATTGTCCATCTGCATGGGTGCTATGACAGTCACCACTTCACTCTTAAGAAGCATAACATTGGCATTGGAGACTGACTATGTGTAGCATACTGTTAGCCCTGTTTGTGTGACTATGGTGATCCAGGTCATTGGGGTTAATGAAATCCAACATGCATTGAGCACAGGTGTTGGTACATGAGGAGTCTTCCCAGTTCATAATGAAATAGTTGAGAGTAGCCATTATTATGGTTTTCTATATCAAACCTAGTATTCCCCATTACAGCACAATATGACAGCTGGGAATTCTGAAGCATGGTGGGTGATCTGTCGCAAGGTGCAATTTGGATTCCATGTTGGCACAAAGGTAGTTGCTCAGCATAATGCATCTGAAGTTATGCAAGTGCAACTAGCCTGAGGGTGTACATATCCTTCAGGAATATGGACACACCTGTGGCCCGTGTGTTCCAATAAAGGTTAATGGGCAAGAGGTGAGGTATGTGTTATAACATGGTCATGCAGGTGTGCTCTCAGGAGCATTGAACCATATCTCAGTCACTGCACAGATATGTTCTCCATGTTAAGGATTGACATAAGTGAGTCCATATTGAGTTTCTGAAATGTATCATTGAGTAGCGAGACCCACAGTTTATTGCTTGGCTGACCCTGTTACAGCAGTGGACTTTCATTTGAACTTTGCATGATGAAGGCACTATAGGGGAAGCATGAGCGCTAGCCAGTATACAGATTCCCAGGGGTGACAGGTGCAGGCCCTGTCTGGCAAAACATCATAGTCTGTCAACCATGTTGTCCCAGGCAGGGAGATACTGGATACCCTTTGAATTGCACCAGTACATTAGACATTTGTGGAATACAATACTTTTGTCCTTGTACTGCATAATCATTATGGCCAATGGGAGAATGCTACCCAGGCCTTGGGACATACCTGCATGAGTTACAAGACCTGACAGTTCCTACATGTGTTTCCATGCAGTCCAGGCTACTGCATCACAGTCCTGCACAACAACATGGAATATGCCAAAGCCATGTGTATAGTTCAGAAAGTGGTCTGAGTGTATGGGTATGTGACTAATCATGGCAGACACGCAGCTGACAGTATGTTTGCCCTTGTATAGCTTGGTGTGTAACATAGTGCTAGAGTTTGCATTCACAAACGAGTACTGTTGGGCATGTTTCCAGCCACGTGTTCCGAGGTGTGGCACATTTATGCAAACTATGTCATACAGTTTGTGTATTTTGTTGTCTGTCTATTCCAGCTTGGGAGGTCACTTGCTTGGCCAGATACTTAGAAGCCTATGTGAATGTCTGTGATTTCTGGTAGTATGTGTGGGTGTTCTTACTGTGTTCTGGTAAGGGTATGTGTTGCTTGTGATGATGAGATGCATGTGTTAACCTACACCTCATGACTGTCCAGTCTAGTCATGGCTGTAGACTGGACTGCCTTCCAGCTTACCCCTGTAGCTGCATCCCAGACAATGTGTGGGGTGTGGTGTTTGGTGGATTTGGCAGTGTACATGGCATAGAGATTACATTCCCCCAGGATGGCCACATACACAAAGCTGACATTAGTAAACACCAGTAGCTGACTAGTGGACATGCCTGTATGAGCATTTAGTACTACAAGTACCAAGTACTGTATTTAGTTTACTTATTGCTTATGAAGATGTTTTAGACAGTGATGATCACAAGTAAATATCTGTGTTATGGACGTGACAACACTGACTATTACAGAAACATAGTATCTACCTTTAGCAGCAATCCTCCTCTGAGGAGCACATCATATCCTGATAGTTGATTACAAATGATGCAAGTGTCTATAGGTCTGTTTCCTTTTCTGGGTATATATTCACATATCCACCAGAACCATGGTTTCTGTTGGGCACAGACACCCACTCCCCAAACAGAGTCATGTATCAATAGACTCTGTTGCCCTATCAACATGATCAGGATATAATCAGATAGTGTAAGCCATGCAGCAGCTATTACACATGGGCGGCAATCTCCTACATCTTACACTCCTACTGCAGATGTTACACTGGAGTTAAAGATGATATCCAACTTGTTTCATTACCAATGCTGTGCACTACCTTACATACAGTATTTGCAAGTGGCTGTTAGGTTGACAATGAGAGGTTAGACTACACAAACCTGAAAGTTCAACCAGTGTGTCTACCCTCAATAGCCACTCTATGTAGGTGTGCACATAGCCATTTGGCCCAGCCCTGTAACAAGGGTCACTACACATTTGCATAACATGTACACATGCACAGCTGTTATTGCTTGCAAATGATACTAGAGAGGTGGATATTACATGTGTTATGTGCATGGCTAGTTATCTAGCTCTTCCAATTATCTTTGCTATCATGCTGCTAAACTGTCAGATGAATACAAGTTATATGTATCCTGTTATTGAGTATTGTAAGTGCCAATAGACATAACTAATGTTTGCATAACATAACAGAAATGCTATGTAAAATGGAATACAGATGAGACAGATCCGCCTAGGATACTGTACATTACACAGTTATTGGCACAATATCCCACAATGCAAACCATATTTGCACAGTAAGCCCACCTTTGACATGTTCATCTTACTTATATACCCCTACATATGTCTACTGTTACAATATATTGACATATACTATCCCCTGTTATAGCATATGCTTGTTGGACCAACCCTGACACTGACAGTGGCTGGAAGAGAATTGGTGAGTTCTAAGCCCGTATATATCATCCCTTGTGGTGTATGAGGAGTTTGCCTTGTGACCTACAGCAGTACACGCATAGAATACTACAAGCATTACTACTGCTCAACAATACTTCGCTACAAGATAGCTATTTCCACTATATCCATTGATCACACTGCAATTCTTACAGAACGGGTACTACATACACAGACATACTAAATGTTATACATACCTTCTTAGTAATTGGAGGTGTTATTGACTTGTATATTACTCGTTTTCGGTTTGTGTTTCAATCTGCTGTTGGGTATTTTGTACTGTTCTGCAGGTAGATACAGATGGTTTGAATGTGTGACAAGGCATCCTTTTATAGTTAGAGATCAATAAAATGTGCTATCCTGATAACCAATTGGTGTTCCAAAGTAGTTAATTACATGCACATCAGCTGTGCAGTTACTGCCTTAGCCAATACCATGGCAACAGTGGAGTATATTTGAGTACTCCACTTGGGAGTTGTTCCTTTGCCATACTTGTGAGGAAGACAGCCTGGAAGTGTTGTTTGAAATCTATTGCAACAGCTGTATGGAGACAAACACTAATATATTGTGCATAATGCCAAGAGGATTTGGTCTAAATGTGAGTACTGTTGTTATATTTCTGAACATTGCTACTTGCGCAGGGTTTGTCTGTACCTAATACTTCTGCATATGTTTCAGTCTGGCCAGGATGTTTGACCAGCTCAAGGCTGCATGGCTATGCATATAATGTTAGGGGGTTTACAGTGTGCTCACCAGACATCTTTAGTTTGGTGTAAATGTGTATCATACTGTGCTGATAATCAGTAATTGGTAACACTTCCAGGTGTAATTACTTTTCAACCCTCTGAAACGGAAATAGTTCAAAGAAACCCTGTAACAGCAGCAGCTGTTCCATTGTATAACAGCATCTATTTCACATAGGGCCATGTTAGTGTGTCTGTGTCCAGGTATGTTAAGGTTTCAGCAGATGTCGTACAGTGGGTGAATAATTGGTTATGGTATGACAGTATGTATTGTTGTAATTAGTTTGGGTGTGGGGGAGATGTTGGTGGGTGTACATAGCAGATGCAGGTGTGTTGGAACTGCTTTTATACATCTTCTATATGTGTGTGGGGTTTCTTTCCCTATGTGAACACCTATCCCTTAGTGGGCTAATACTGTGCTAATTGTAGGCTGATTCATTAAGGCACTGTTAAATGCTTCCTGTATAGCATGCAGGTACTGTTAGTCCTTGAATCCTTTTGGCAATACATCGGAATGTAATAAAGTTTTGCTAAATGAAATCTGTCTGTGTATTTCTGTCATGGATATTTGCAATCATTGTAGTTGTATTGGCGACTGTGCCCATAGAACATATTTGTAATAGTGTATTGGTATATACTTTTCATATGTTATGTTCATATTGTTTAGGAAGGACATGTTATGGTCCATGTTATACTCAGATTTGAACACTTCAAATGCTGTATACACATGTATGTATATATGTGTGCATATATATATATATATATATATATATATATATATATATATATATATATGTGTGTGTGTGTGTATGAATATGTATATAGATATAGATATATAATATATACTATTGCATACATTTATCTGTACCTCCAAGGATGTGTAGATGTATTTAACCTATCTATATATCTACATATATATGTATATCTGTATATATCTACATGTATCTATGTATCTCTCTCTCTTTATATATATATATATATATATATATATATATATATATATATATATATATATATTTATAGCATACACCTTTCATTGGGTACATGGTGGTTTGTCCTATTTCCACACAATCCTCCCTTTTGTGTTTTAGCCTCTCTGAATATACAACTGGCATAGGTACATCTCAGGTAGCTTAGTGGTAGGTTACTCTGAGGATGGTTTACATAGTTGTGGGCTCTAATCCTGGAAGGGGTTATTATTTTACCTCTCAGAGTAGACACTGGTAGGGAAAGTGCGAATAACGCACATTTAAGCGGTTGTAAGCAGGTTTGCCCGTGGACTGCGCGGCATTAAGCAAAGGTAAAACCTGTGAAGCGCTTATCCATTTAACCGTGTTTAAGCACTGCTTACCATCGCGCAAACCCACACAAACCCGCTTACAACTGCTTAAAAGTGCTTTAATCCACCTGCATCCAACGGCCCTTATTCTGGCCCTCAAAATAAATTAACAGCACTTGAATCCAGGACCATGATCACCACAGTCACTAACTTTACCACTAAGGCAGCTGAGATATCTACAAATGTTATGGTGTTTCGAATATACATTTTACTACAGGCATTCCTCACAACTGAAAACAAATGTGACAGTTGGTGTACATATGAATGATACATGTTAATTTTCATATGTTTGTGGAATTAGGTGTTGCAGTGTGACATGACAGGGTGTATTATGGATGAGAATGGTGCTTGTTTTGTGTCCTTTTTAAATTGTCCCCATACTCCATGTATACCCCTCCAGTTCACTTATTGAACATCCAGCTGAGGCTCTCCTTGAAGCATGATTTCATTACCCATCATTCCTCCCCCACCCCAATCTCCACATACACAACAACCATCCCTTCTATGGTGAATTAGGTTAATATTAATAGTTATAATACCAGAGCTGTATGTGTTTTGTGTACACTTCAATTCCTTTGGATTGCTTCTGTGTCACAAAGTGTGTTCATAGATGTTTATATATATGGTTATAGATGTAACTATATATATATATATATATATATATATATATATATATATGTGTGTGTGTGTGTGTGTGTGTGTGTGTGTGTGTGTGTGCAGACATCACTGACATGTTTATATATATATCGTGGATGAGAAAGTTAGGAAGGTAGTAGGAGATCATGCCACCTTTACTTATAGCAACATGAAATGCCTTAAACAATCTCTGTGCTACAATGACTCAAGCATGTGCTCCTCATTTCCCGAGTCCATGAGTTTTGAAGGGACTAAGAAATGTGGGAGATGTCTACAGTGTGATTCCATAGATGAATCACGTTATTTTAGACATCCGGACACAGGACATCTGTGGGAACTGCGTAACAACAGTGGTTGTAACACCAGAAATGTGGTTTATGTGGCACACTGTGTGGTTTGTTTCTGTTTTTACGTAGGCAAAACCAACAGGAGCCTGAGGGAACGTATCAGGGACCATGCCTACTGTTATGCAAGGAAACAAGTATATAGTGCTATGGCTAGGCACACCCTACAGGAAGGAATGGACCATGTATTTCTCTTCCAAGTACTCCATGTTCAAGTAGAGAGTATACGATTTGGTGATATTATTAATCTAACTGAACAGGCTGAACTTTGATGGATTTTTAGACTTGGTGCACATAGGGGCAGAGGTCTTAATGAGACTATCTCTCTTAAGCCCCATTTGAAAGCCAGGAAGTTAATTGAAGCATGTGAGATTATTTACTTAAGTTCTGTGCCTGTTTTATATAGTGTGTAAAGCCAATTGTTGTATTTTTATTCTCTATTTCAACTACATGTATAGCCAATTGTTTTATTTTTATCTCTATTTCAAATATATGTAAAGCCTATAGTAATTTTTATTGTCTTAGCATCTATTATGTTATCTGTACCTTCTGCTTGGAGCTTTTCTCCCCGGGCCTCTACTGAAAATGGACATGTATCCAGCTAGACTAGCCCGGTAAACAAATGTAAAATAAAATAAAATAAATAAATAAATAAATAAAGATAGTAATAATGTTTTTCAGGTCCAGCTTAGGTTTCTTTGTTATTAGGTTTTATTCATTCATAGATTTAGGCACTCATATATATTTTTATGACTTTTCACATTTGGTATATTTGTATTAATAGATACTAGTTTTTTGTTAGGGGTATTTGCTACGTTTTATGTATAGATATATATATTTTTAGATGACATTGTAAGTATTTTTATGCCTCAGGATGGAGTCATTTGCTCATTCAAGGGCTAATAGTTTAATTGAATAATAAGGCAGGAGTGGTTGAAAGAGTATTTAATGCATTCTGATTTTTTTGTAACTATGTCTGATGAAGCGGATACAGCATCTGTGAAAGCGCTCACATCTCTTTGTTATTAAAAGGTTTTTATTTGTGCTTTTGGAACTGCTCATTTTTTATATTGGACTATACTTATACTGGTTGAACTACAGATTGACTGCACTCCTTCTTGCTTGTTTTTTTTCGATATATATATATATTTAGTATTAATTTGTAACAGTTATACATACGTGGACTTATATATATATTGATTCACAAACTACATTACATTACAATGTCCTGTATATATATACACAAAGTGACTGTCCATTTGTGGTCAGTACTGTGGGGATGCCTATAGTATAAGGTGTAGTCTAAAGACCATGAAACATGTATACAGCTCAGATAGCGTAGTGGTAAGTCCAATGACTATAGTGTGCGTGGTCCAGGGTTCAACACCTGTGATGCTTTAAAAATGTTTTTTACTCCAGAATAAGGTTCATTTAAGCAGTTGTAAGCATGTTTAAAAGAGTTTGTGTGACATTAAAGCAGCAGTTAAACACAGTTAAACAAGTTTTAAAATGTATAACCTGTTCACACAAACATTGCCACATCTGCTAACTACTCGGGATAGATACATTTCAGTGAAGTAACATCTCACTATGTGCTTACATAACATTACATTCTCTGTTGATTTTACTCTCCAGCACACATGGGTTTATATGAGTATTTCAAATGTTTATTATACTGACGAATACTACATATATATGCAAGCTGTGGTTAAGGTATACTTTTTAACATGATAAACATCCCTGACTTTATTGGGTTTGAACCTTGAATGCACAGATACTATGCAAATGCTGTAACCATTACACTATTGACATTAACATTGCTTCTGCCTATTTCCTATTTAGATGATTTCTATGTGTAAGCTAGGCTAAGCAAAGGGCGGAGGCACCCAAACCCACTGAGCTTCACTTACACTTGAAATAAAAACATATAACAAATGAAATGAGAGACTATAAATTATATTCCTAACTACATTAGGCATAACCCCTCACTGACACACTTCAAGGGAAACCTTGATGTGTAAATGGGTAACAGAATATACACCCCTGGGATCATGTGTCCCAGAAAAATACAGCCAGGGGGTGGGGGTGCCCCTCCAGTTTTATAGCTGCAAGACCTGTTGGGAAAATTGAATGGTGTTGATTTGACATGTTAACATGCCCTCCTTAGATCACTAAGTGCCCCTATCACCCTCCAACACCCCATTCTTCAACAGCTTCCAGCAACTCTGCCTGGAATCACTTCATTGGTTATGCTTGACAGAGGCTCAGTTACTTCATCAATGATGCAGAGAAAGCCAACATACTGTAGCTATGCTTCTAATTGCCCTTGGGCAGATAGCCTACTAGCTATCTGTGAACCTCTAAAGTGCAGGCCATCACAGCCATAATATGTGAATAAACAGAGCTTTCAGATCATAATATGCAATGAAAAATCATCATGTAGTCAGAAAACAGTTAAGTACAGCAAGAACATACAGAACACTGATACTTAATCACTCCAAAAGCCTATCCTGGAAGCTAGAAGAGTTGTATCAGTTTAAGGCTTTATATTGCTTACCAGTAGGTTACCTACAGGAAAGATGAGAAACAAGCACAGATGGGAAACATGCATGCAACAATACCATACTGGCTTATGTGTCAGCCTTAAGCTTTGGAATACTGGCCAAGGATATTGGCGCCCCCATGGTGCCTTTTTTAGGAAAGTGTCAAAGGTGAATCCCACCTCTGTAAACAGCACAATAGCAGAACCAATGAGAGTTATGCTACTCACCGCCAGGAGTTGTGATCACAACATGCACACACTCACAACACTCCTCAGTATGGACAAAGTAAACATCTGTGCAGTAACTGAGACCTGTTTTAAGGCTCCTGAGAGCACACCAGAACTACCAGACTACAACCCATACCACACATTTTGGCCACAGAACATGGACTGACACAGACATGGAGGGGGTGTATCCATATTCATCAGGGATACCTACGCCTCCAGGTTAGTGGGGCAGCATGATACCTCTGAGATCATCCATGTGCAGCTAACATCAGCCACAACTGCAATGCAAACTGGCCTGCTACAGATCATCCTCCATGACCCAGGACCACAACTCCACCTACCTGGAGACAGTGGGAAACATGACATTCCTACCGCACACCCTGCTATTGGTCGATGTCAGACTACCCTACCATTAACTGGGAAACTTACTCAAGTACTCACTTCCAGCCCCAGCGCTTCCTGGAATTTATCACCTCATATGCCCTGTATCAGATGGTAAACTACCTAACAAGGGGTGGAAACATACTAGAAGTGGTAATCAACATGGGCAACAGGTGCACCACAGCAGAGGTAAACTGGTCACTGGTTAGATCTGACCATGAACTATTCACTGTTTCCACACCCAACCATCCCCCCACCCACAGAAACCACAGTGTATACCTTTCCTACACCTAAATTCACATTACTAGAGACAGAGGTGGGGGGTTTCGCAGCCCCCACGCTAAGAGAAAACACTGCTCAAGATACAGACAGATTTACAGATGCACTCTATAAGCACCTACAAGGATGTATGGATCGTGTCATCACTGGTAAACCAAGACTCACTCCTCCTAGACAAGGACACCAGTCTGGTGGACCCCTGCAATAAACAGGCTATACAACAGAAGTAGGACAGTAGTCCAGAAAAACAGCAAATCTCAAGAAGAGCAGACATCTGTGACCAGTATTAGTAAGAAACGTAGGCCGTCATGAAATTATCCAAGGCTAACATCAACAGGAAAATAGGCAAGATTCGAAAGATAACCACAGAGCTTTCTTTGGCTATGTCAAGGATCTAAGTGGTAACACACAGATTTGCACTGTGCCGGTGCAATATTGCACAAAATATACTGACCCTACTGATATCGCCAACATCCTTGCAGATACTTTCAGTGCAAACTTCATCCCCTAAATAGCCCACAACAATACCCGAAAAGTACAGTATCCCAGACATCAGAGACACACTGGCAGAAATGGCCCTGTCTAACAGCAAAACACAGCGTCAGTGGAGGCAGATAGTGTCCCAGACTGCATATTGCAAACACTGCAAGACAAACTGACCCCCCGCCTAATTAAGCTTTCCAACCTCAGCCTCTTGACAGGCTACATGCCCATACAATGGTGCATGGCAATGGTTATTTCACTCCACCAAGGTGGAAACACAACTGACCATGGTAACTACCACCCCATAAGCCTGACTAGCCTGGTCTGCAAAGCTATGGAGCACATCCTCATGGCACTCATTAACAAATACATTGGTAACTTCCAAACACTTGACCCAACCCAGGTCAGCTTGGTTGAGTGTAGTTCATGCTTACTGAACCTGTTTGATGTCTTACAGACAGTCACCACGATGTTAGATGAGGGGAGAGGTGGTTCATACATACTACCTGGACCTCGCCGAGGCTTTTGACTCCATTCCCCACTCAGGTATTATTGATAAACTCACCAGCCTGTACATACACCCATACATCACAGGATGGATTGCCAACAGGCTTACACACACCACACCACATGGTACGACTAGCGTTCTCCAGGTCCAACTCCTAACCAGTCATGACTGGTGTCCCACAGGACTCAGTCCTGGGACCCTTACTGTTTGAAATATATTTCTCAGAGGTACAGGCTGGCAAACACAGGTGGACTACGGCAGACCATGTTTGGCAATGACTGCAAACTGGTAGCCATAATTGACAGTCCAGCTGACATAGACATCCTTCAAGGGGCCTCACAGAGACCGACACAGGGTGTCAAAGTCATGGTCTCCAGCTAAGTGCGACAAACTGCATGGTCATTCCATTGTGGAATATTAAGCCAACACATATTAACACGTAAGTGGCAGCCATTTTAATACAGACGAGGTAATAGGGTATCTGGGGACTAAGGTAGATAGTGATCTCTCCTTTGACAATCATATCTCCAAAGTAGTTAGGACAGCCTTCTATGTAGGCCATCTGATTACTGAAGGGTTTGCGTCTAGACATACTGAGGTTATAGTACCTCTTTACTCATCACTCATCAGTCCCATCATAGAGTATAATGACCCATTTGGGATGTACCTCAGAAGACACTTCCAACAGCTGGAAGGTCCACGATTGTACCTCACCAAGAGGATTTCTGACCTCAAACATATGTCCTATGCAGCCAGACTGAATAAACACCTGCATTACTAAGTGGCATCTCGTTTTCTCAGAGATGATCTCTGCTGGCCAACAAAGCCATGTTGAACTCAGGCTTAATGGATATGCTCCACCTATGGGAATCCATGTCACATTGAGACAAACACTGTAGTGAGCTGAACCTTGCCACAACAATAACTGGAAGATGTTGGAGGGATGGATTCCTGTCACAGAAACTCCCCATACTTTGGAACAACATCCCTAATTACATTATACAGTGCCCCTCACTAACACTCTTCAAGAGAAACATTGAAGAGTGGATGGGGGACAGTAGATCCACCCCAGGGATCCTGCCATTGGCTCTGCTCCACAGAGGGACAGTTAATGAATCAATAGGGTGGCAAAAGCTGGTGCATTTTGGCTAAGCTTATGAATGCCCTCAGGCAGTTAGCCATGTACCTACCTATGAACCTATACATACAGTATCAGCACATGCTGATAGCTTAATGTACTGTTCAGCTGTTGACTTACCTTTTGCCAATAGCAGTTGTGTGTGCAATAGTTGAGGGCTACCTATGTTGGATGCACACGGTAGACTGTCTATACATGACAATTTACAGGTAGTCTTGTGTGTGTGCCATCCATTTTTACTGTGTGTGCAGGTGGTGAAATGTGTCAGTCCCTAGGTGCTTAAACTGTCAGTGTGTGTGCTATACATTCCTTCCTTGCCAAGGCATGGGCATACTGGGCTTGCCTCTGTCTGCCTACTGGGGTTGGCTCAGGGTGTTCGTGGCCTGAGTACCTCTGTGCCTGTGGGGCCCTTGGCAATGGTGGTGGGCTGTGAGGGCCTTCACCATTCTGTCCCTGCTGCAGTTGTATCTGCAGGATCATATTGTGTAGCATGGCACATGCTATGAAGATGTGGGCATATGTGCCTGGAGAGTACTGCAAGGCTCCACCAGATATGTCCAAGCAACGAAACCATGATTTAAGCATCCCAAACACATGCTCTATGATGATTCTGGTTTGTGCGTGTGCCTCATTATGGCATTCCTGCATGGGTGTGTGTGCATTTCTGATGGGAGTCATCATCCACGGTTCCACTGCATAGCCAGCATCCCCCACTGGGTGACCATATGGGATGTCCCCCCTGGCAAATACCTGATACAGCTGTGAGTCATGCCAGATGTGGCAGTCGTGATAACTTCCAGGGCTGCCAGCACACACACATCCATGATAATGCCCTGGGCATTGCACACGACTGGCAGTTGATGGAGGGGTATCCCTTGCGTTTTATGAGTGCCTACCCTGCTCACCGGGTGGTGACTTGATGTGTATGTGCATGCAGTCTATTGCACCCAGTTGCTGGCCAACTCCTCCTGCATTCAGGGAAAGTATATGTGCTCATTGGCATGTGATAACATGGCATCCAGGAACTGTTGAAGTACCCTGGATGCTGATGCCTGTGAGATCCCCATGATATCCCCAGTTGGCCTTTGAAAGGTACCTGTAGCTAGTATTCTCAGGCTTACACATACCTTCGTATCCACTGTTTGTTCTGGCTCTGAGGCATGGCCGGCACAGCTCCACAAGTTGCTGTAAGGTGTTCCTGTCCACCCTGTAACGCTCTACTATCTCCAGATCACGTAGCCCCTGGTAGGTTACCCTGGGTCTGAACACTCTTCTCCTCCTCTGGTGCCTGAGGTGGTTGTGCGCATCGTCCTCCACACCACCTTCAGTCTCCAACACATAGGTTCATAGGTTCATACTAGGCTATCTGCCCTAGGGCATTTATAAGCCTAGCCAGAGTGTGTGTGGCTTTCACCACCCCTTAGGATGAGAATACTATACCCATTAGTTTGCTGTGCCTCTGTCCAGCAGTGACACAGAGATGATTCTCGGGGTAAACCTACGATCTCCCATCCACTCATCAAGATTTCTCTTGAACAGAGTCAGTGAGGGGCTCTGCCTCACATGGACTGGGATTCTGTTCCATAGTGTAGGGAGTCTCTGGGTGATGAATCTGTCCCTCCAGCATGTCCTATTTATATCCGTGTTGAGGTTTAAGTCTCTTGCTCGTGGCTCTGGTGGATTTGGATTTTTGAGGTGGAGCATGTCCATTAATTCCGGGTTGGACATGGCCTTGTATGTCAGGCACAGATCACCTCTGAGCAGACGGTATGCGACTGAATAGAGCTGGAGTTTCTTCAGTCGGGCATCGTATGACATATGTTTGAGCCCCTTTATCCTTTTGGTGAGGAACTTTTGGGGTCTTTCCAACTGCTGCAGGTGTCGGGTAAGGTACATTCCGAATGGGGCGTTGTACTCAATCATTGGTCTGATAAGTGAAGAGTACAGGGGTACAATGACATCTGCTGATCTGGATGTGAATCCCTTCATGATCAGATGGGCAATGTAGAAGGTCTTCCTAACCACTTTGGCAATGTGAGTGTCAAAAGAGAGGTTACTGTCAACTTGGGTCCCCAGGTCCCTGATAACTTCTTCCGTGTTTAATGGACTACCACCTATGTAGTAATTAGGGGTTACCTTGTTTTTCCCAAAGGGTATGACTATACATTTTTTGGCATTTAGCTTAAGGCCATGGCTCTGGCACCAGTTATCCATTTCTATGAGACCTCTCTGGAGGATGTCTGTGTCTGATGGAGTGTCAGTTATGGTGCCCAGTTTGCAGTCATCTGCAAATTTTGTCAGCCACAGTCCCCCTATGTTTGCCTGCACTTCAGAAAAATAAATCCCGAACAAGAGGGGGCCCAGGACTGAGCCCTGTCGGACACCGCTCGTGACCGGCTTAGAGTCTGACATGGCACCAGCAACTCTAACCCTGTGTGTTCTGTCCTTGAGCCAGTTTGCAACCCATCTTGTGACATATGGGTTTACATCTAAGCTGGTGAGCTTTTCTATGATGCCCGAGTGGGGTATTGTGTCGAACGCTTTTGCTAGGTCAAGGTAGGCTGTGTGAACTGCCTTACCCTCATCAATGGCCTTAGTGACTGTTTCGAAAAAGTCGACCAAGTTCAAGAGGCAGGATCTGCCCTTGACAAAGCCAAATTGGGTAGAATCCAGTGTCTGTAGGTCCCCAATGTCTTTATTTATGAGTTCCATTATTATCCTCTCCATAGCTTTGCAGACAAGGCTCGTCAAGCTTATGGGGCGGTAATTTCCAGGGTCCGTAGAAGCACCACCTTTGTGGAGTGGGACCACAGTTGCCAGACGCCATTCTTTGGCATGATCCTGTAGTAAGGCTAAGATTAAACAGCAGCCTTATGTGTGGGTTTAGTTCCTCATTGAGTTCGTAGCACACAGCCGGGGACACCGTCCGTCCCATTGATGCTGTGTTTTTGCTTTAGAGAGAGCAGCTCTCACCTGGGCATCTGAGATGTTTGGGAGGCTAGACTCTGGTGGGATAGATATTTCTCCTTTTGGGGGGGAGGGGAGAAATTTGCACTAAACCTGTCTGCCAGTATGTTGGCAATGTCTGTGGGTTCAGTGATTTTTTTTATCATTTTGGACTAATTCTGAGCATATCTGGGAGTTTCCACCCAGGTTTCTAACATAGCTAAAGAAGGCCTTATGATTGTCTTTTGTATCATTAGCGATTTTTCTCTCAAAGTTGGCCTTGGATGATTTTATGAGTGATCGTAGTTTTTTGCTAGTATTGCTCAGAGATGCCTTCCCTTTTAGGGATTTTGCTCTGTCATGTAGTAGCTTTCTCCTCTTGTTGTAGAGTTTGTTTATGGCTGGGGTCCACCAGACCGGGCGCCTGCCTTTGGTGGAAAGGGTCTTGATTTTATTAGGGATTGCTTGATCCATACATTCCTGGAGGTGCTCAGAGAAGGCATTTGTAAGGGTTTCAGCAGCGTGGGTTGTGGTTTCCACTGGCTCAGGGGCCTTGAAGGATACCACTCCAGTCTTAAGAAGTGGGAAGTTTGCTTTTGAGAAGTTCTTCACTGTGGTCTTTTTTGCTGGGGGTGGGATGTGGATCTCCAATGAGATTAATTTATGGTCTGATCTCACCAATGAGGGATATACTTCCGGTGTGGAGCATTTTGTCCCCATGTTTGTGATGATCAGGTCTAGTATATTTTCTCCTCTTGTGGGAATGGTGACTAGTTGTTCCATAGCATTTGAGTTTATGAACTCCAGGAACCTTTGGGCTAGGGTGTTGGGGCTTGAGTAATGTTCCCAGTCTATGTTTGGGTAGTTGAAGTCACCCAATATGATGGTGTTTGGAGAGACATTCATACTCTCCAGTGTCTTCAGGAAGGCTGTGTGGGTTTCCTGAGTTTGAGAAGGTGGTCTGTAGCATGCTACAAACTGTAGGGCAGTTTTACCTATGGTTAATTGCACCTGGATGGTCTCCGATGCTTTGTGCGTTGCCACTAACCTGGAGGTGTGGGTATCCTTTATGAATATGGATACTCCCTCCTTTGTGGTTCGGTCCGGATTTTGGGGCGAACGCATGATATGAGGTATAACCTGATAGTGCTGGGGTGCTCTCAGGAGCCTTGAACCAGGTTTCAGTCACAGCACAGACATCGATGTTCTCCATACTGAGGAGGGCTTCGAGGGTGCATCTTGAGGTTTAGACTTCTGGCATTGAGCAGTATTACCCTTAGTTTTTCTCCATTTTTGTTTTCTAGGGCGTAGGTTTATCATTTGAGCCTTGCCTAAAAAGGCACTATGGGGTGGCAAGAGCCTTTGCCAATATCCGGAAGCCCAGGGTGACAGGTGCAAGCCGCCCTTGCTAAGCAGCGTGGCTTGTCAAGCATGTCATCCCAGGCAGACAGACATTGGATCCCCTTAGAATGACACCAGTAATTAAGCCAATTATTAAAGCTGATCATTTTGTCTCTGTATTGTGGCATCATTCTTGGTGAGGGTAGGATACTGCTCAGGGTCAGGGTCATACCGGCCTGGGCTGCATAATCTGAGAGCTCCTCTGTGTCTCTTTTCATGTAGTCCAGGGAGGTACGTCTCAGGTCGTTCACACCGGCATGGACAATGACTGAGTCATACTTGTACTTGCTGTGGAGTGACCTGAGTGCTTGTGTTATGTGGCGGATTCTAGCGCCTGACAGGCAGCTTACTGTGATCTTTTCCTTGTTCAGTCTGGTGAATGGGACGTCAGTGTGTCTGACTATGGAGTCACCTATAACAAGTGTGTCTGGCATTGTGTTTGGCCTTAAGGGCTGTGACTGTTTAGCACACTGACTTTGAGAACTATGTGTTGCATGTCTTATGTCTTGAGGTGGCAGTTGCTTGGGTGTCTGCTTTGGAGGCCTCTGTAGTTTTGGTAGATTTTTGATCAGTATCTCCGAGTATGTCTTTGTGTGTTTATGTGTTTGTTTTGCAGTTGTGATAGTTCTTTGTGAAACTGGGTTTGTGGTGTGTGTGGTTTCCTTCTCCTCCTGTCTGGTCTTGCCAGTCCTGAGTTGAGAGAGCTCAGCCTCCAGTTTGGCTATATAGTTGCATCTCTCACATGTATCCGTGTTTTGTGGGAAAAGGAGTGGGTTGTCTGTGTACATGAGGCAATTGTAACATTGCCTCAAGATGCCCAGATTCACCAGCTGAACAGGAGAGGACGCTAGCAACTGACCCTTTGACATGCTAGAAAAAGTGAAAAAGTTTGCTGTGTAACTGAGTCAACATGCTGGTGGATCAAAGCTATGGCAGCCCCTAACATGTGCATATTAAAAGTTCCCCAATGGTGCAGAGTGTATGGTAATACACAAGTGTGTGTGAGGTGCTTTCACACTTTATATTATTTTGCTATGGATGCTGCTGATGTCATTGGGTGTGTATCAGCAATTCCAGCTGCAGGGTATCTTAATTATGGGTTTTACAGTGAGTACTGCAACTGTGGGGCCTTTACTGTGGAGTTATGCTTGCCTGCATTGATTAATCTGTTGCCTTTAATTCACTTTTAAACCTGGATCCCCTCTCATTATCAGGCATGTATCCACCTGCCGTCTTTCTTGTTTTGTACTTTCCCTACCCAGTCATGTGTTGCAAAATGTGTCTTGTAGCTGATATACTGCAAATCGGCTTTGTTCTGCTGTGACACTTTGCTGTTTCTTTGCAATACAGCCCCTCACTTTTCCTGTTCTTCAGGTAGCTGCTTGCAGCCTTGTTAGCTGTTGTCAATGGCCTACTGTAGGTTCCTAGGTGTTAATTAGTCATTTGTCCTCCACTTTTCCTACTGCAGCATTTCCTTATTTCTTTCCTATATCCTTCCTGTTTCAGCTCCAGTGCATGCCGTGCAAACCCATTTACTGGGTTTAAGCACGTTTTCATCTCCATTCACATGCATACTCAGTTACCTTGTGTGCTCTCAGCTAAGCAAAGCTATAGCCAGTTCAACACACCCCTATCCTGCAGCTTTGCTTAGCGATGGGCAAACCGGTTTAGCAATGCTCCAATGTGCTTGCAGCAAAGGTGACACACCCCTCTCTTGATGTCATCTTTATCTCAAGGGCACACCTCAGTGTTATAACTCTATACTGTGAGCTGCATCCTTACACCAGCGGGAAATCTGTGATTCACTATTACTCCTCTCATTTGCATGGCATTTCCTTCTAATTCCTAGCTACCGCGCATAACACTGTCACAGCCCCTTAGCAATCCTTGCGCCATGGTGTTGTGTAGCATGCCTGCCATTGACTATTATGGGGAAATCATGATATGTGTTACATTCCAGTTTTATTCTGTATTTTTCTATTTTCCTTGTGATCCCATTTGCGTGCTGCTGCCCTGTGCTTCCACTTCGCAATAGTGCGAAAATAAATATTAAATGTTAATTTTATATTTTGTACGTTTTTTTATGCCAATGGCTATATATTTAGCCGTTGGCATATATTAATAATATAATACATGTGTTTGGTCAGCTGTCATGGCTCCAATTTTATGTTTGCAAAAATGTAAACCTTTTTTATGGTTTACATTTCTGCATGCTTACACTACGCCTGCACCACTTCCTGGATTGCTACATAGCTTCATTTGCATGCTACACTGCTGCACATGGGGTAATTAGCATACAGGGCCCAGAAGCTGTGCTGGCGTAGTGTACGCAGCTAGTGCATGTGGGAACAGCTCGTACCTGGATCGCTCGCCGGCCATATTTGGTGTTGGAATGTCGACACTACACCTGCACCTGGTGCAAGCTTCACGAATCCTGGGGATTGTGTGTCACACCCTCGCATCTCAAACAAATCATAACTTCCTAAAACTTAAAAAACACACATAATAACATTTATTTTTACGACCCCCCCCCCAAAAAAAAACTTCAAAGAAAAAAATCCTGCTATACTACATGTGGTAGGATACAAAAAATAACCTTTACCAGTAAGCATTATCAATATAAATTATTAATTATATATTACAATTTTAACCAAGCATTTAAGAGAAAGGTTACTGGTTTAAGAAAAAAAATATGTGACAAAGCATTTTTGTTTAAATCAAACCTGTGAATAATATCAATAGTTGTTGTAATGACCACTCTAGTAAGAAGGGTTTGGTTAAGGTGATGTTGCACCCCACTGGGAGTGGTTCTAATCCTGATTAATACATCCCTGACCATACTTTCCTCATTGTTGTTCCGGAACTTTGAATGGAGGCATAACATGTGAAGCCAAGAGGCCAAGCTCCTAGCTAGTGCAACAAGGAAATCATGATAATAATCTACCTTCCCAATAATTCACATCAGGATATGACTGAGATGTGCCCAAGATATAGTACATAGAAAAAAATTGATATCTGTCTGGAGCTGGGTGAATACCTGTCAACCCTGACTGGTATAACCTGTTCCAGCCAGCAGTGTCATCACCATTTAGATGATTTGCAGAAGTGTAGCACTGACCAGTAGACCAAGTCAGTAGACAAGGTAGAGGCGAGAAGGCCAGGGTTTAATAGTAAGTAAAAAAAGATTGTTTCTTAATGTTTGCTATTATATTAAGTTATACTGAAGATAAAAGAATGTTTAACAAGTTGGCATAACTGTTGGTATTTTCTAAGAAAGATCTGTGTACTTGAGAATATTACTTGTAATGCTATTATGAAATGCAGAGGAAATCATAAGCATATCTGTAATCATGCATGCATCTTTTTAAAAAATGATGTATTTGAGTATGATGTTAACAGATCTTAATAGTATATACAAATATGACATTTGTTTCTTAACATAATAATCTGTAAATGTGGCTTTGTAAATCATGTAAGGGGAAGAAGTATTTGTTAATGGATTGATAAATAATGAAAATAAAATAATAATCACACATTAAAATGTATTACTATTTCATAAAAATACAGAATAGTTACATTACGTTGCATTATACAGGTTTTGTGTAAACTGTAGAAATATAAGTAATACAGCTCAAAAGTATTTCACCTTTATGCACAGCATGGCTGAAGTCTGAGACATCACACCCTAATTAAAGTGGAGGTTGGTGTAGGAGGGGGGTTGCTGTGCCAAGTGAATGACCAGCACAAACTTCACTGAGAAGTGTTTAACTTCTGCATTACCTATCAAATCAGACACATTTGTATACCAAAGGAAATGCAAACTGCCAAGAATTGCTACATTGCTGTGTTTGTGATAAAATTATACAGGAACACGGTGTTAAATGCACATCTCAGTGTTTTCAAAACAACATCCGTCACACATTTTATACTTATTTTCTCTTGCATGACAAGGAATATTGGCACAGTATTCTCCAAATTCATATAGCTATGCATATGTAAGAGAAACTAGAAAAAGAAAACAAAACTGTGTTATTGCTAAGACAGGAAAACATATTTACATAGAGAGAGAGAGAGAGAAAACAAGTGCAAATACAAGTAAACAAGAATTACCTTCTCTCTTTTAGTTACAGCTGAAAAAAAAAAATAGAATACAATAGCCAGCAACAATGAACAGTAGAAAGGCTAGTGGAGTCTTCTGGTAAGTATAACTGTATTCCAAGAGAATTCTGTCATACTAGTGTGTAATATATATAAAAAGTATAAAAAATAATTTGAAATCATATTACTGTAAAAAGATAGAAATGTGCATGTGTATAACTACTGTACTCTTTTTACTACTGTTTTCTGTATTATTAGAAAGGAAGTGATTTTTATAGCTTTGCAGATGAAAGAGATTTAACTGAAACCATTACAGTTAGAGCTAATATTACTAATTTTACCTGATTACTTCTGATAATTACAAAGAGTATTCTTTTTAATGTATTGAATGCATTGTATGTACATAACTTGAAAAATATACACTCCCCTTCAAGACGTTACAAGCACTTGCCATATGAATTCTTCTGAAGTATGCATAAGCACTGCTCGCATCATTCTTCCCAAGTACACAAGCACTTCCCAAATGACTACTCCCACTGTATGCTTATGCCAGTTTTGTGTAGGCTGTAAAAATATAAGTAATGCCATTGCTTAATACAATTGTTTGTTCAAAAGTATTTCAACCTGCACGTACAGCATTGCTGAAATCTGCAATATCACCTTAAACAAGTTCTACTTCTGTAAAGATTTTACTGCAATATTTCAATAGTGTATGAAATGAAATGTAAACATTATGTGCAGATTTATTGGGCTTTTCCTGTTTTGTCTCTCCTCCCCTTTTTTCTGTTTTTCTTATTTTGATTATGAATTTCTTTTCCTATTATTGTTTTGTTTCTTTCTCATTTATTTTCTTTTTTTTTACAGCTTCAAATCCCTCTGTAGCAGGCTGGGCACAAAGCTCCTGGACTAGGAACACCCTCTACCTGTTTGAGGACATCCTGGCAGAGACAGGGTAGAGACACATGTCCTGCAGATACCCTGGCATGTGGCAGCCTGGAAAGCCTCAACAAAAAGAAGCTTCAAACTTTGGTAGAGGATGTACTGTTGGAAGTAGTGGACAGGAGAAGTCTGCCAGTCGAAAACTCTCTTCAGAGTGTGGAAGACACCATCTGTTAGTTGGTGCTGACCACTGTATCAACACAGTCTCCTACTCATTCATCATTGTAGACTTCCACTGCAGCACCATATGGCAGTGGACATGTTTGATGCTCTTGAGGACTAGCACTCCATCTGGCACTTCCTCAGCCCTTCTTTCCTTATCCTTTCTCCTATACTCTCTTACCTATTGCCCACCCATAGTACCCTCTCATATAAAAAAAAATTGAAAACAATAGGGGGGTCTATCTCACAATAAAAACATAGTTCCCATCTTCTTCCCCTCCTCTAGTACAAACCCTCTTGAAGTTTTCCTTTTGTGTTCCCTTCTTTGTTTCCCCATTTTCAGTCTTTCCTATCTCCCCCTTTCTGTTCTTTAATGAAACTGAGTGTCCACAAAAGTGGGTCTATATTATATATTCGAAGCTTCAAAATTTGAACCTCATATGTTCGACAACATATAAGTGAAACTTGAAACCTTGAATATATAATAAAAAAGTTAAAAAAAAAAACTTACCTTAAACGCTCTGAGCAGGGGGACAAGCCCCCTTGCACCCCCTACACCCTCCTACTTAAATATAACAACTCTGAAATCGCACTTCAGTGCAGAAAAGGGAAATTTTCCCATTCTGCATGCACAGAGCCGTTGCCTTTCACCTTCGAACATTTCAAAGTTCAATCATACGGTGTTCGAACTTTGAAACATGCGGCAATTTAATAGGGACCCCACAAAAGCATACCCCTGTATAAAAAAGTTATTAATCCCTTTTCTTTAAAAAAAAATATTTTAAGCTCTGCACAGTCCATAGCTTTCCTTAAATGTTTTAAACATGACTGAGATAACCAGAGAAAAAATGTAACACAAACCTTCACATTTTGGCAAAGTAATTCTCAACTTTATAATGCTGAATTTTATACAACTTACTTTTTTTGCTAGAAGTGGGCATGCTTTCAAAAAGACTTCACTTTTCCTAATCATTACAAATGACCTAAGCTGATGTTATGTGCATATCTGTGTAGCACCGCTATTCACAGATGACCATAAGTTATTTGTGAAGCCATAGACTATGAATACTGGCCATAGTGTAAAACACTTTAAGTAGACTGATGTAAACTGCTAGCTAGACTGAAGTAAACTGAATGGACAGATAAATCAACCTTCATCCAGGGTGGTAGACATACTTCTGAAAAAATATGATGCTAAGAATACAAGCTCTAACTTTCACAAAAAAAAAATAATAATTTCCGTGATTATTAATTCCATGGCTTTACATATTAGGCTTACTAGACTGATGGGTCTTTAGTTATCTCGGCTGATGGTCCATCGTGTGGTGGGGAATATCTGTTGCGGTCATCCTTTCACTTGGAATGTAGGCTGTTTCAAGACTGTAGTTCAAAAGTTCCTCAAGTAGTCCTGATAGATCATGTTTTAGACCATTCAGTTAGCAACAAGGAATGTTGTTGAGATCCATGGAGACAGTGATCTTGTCTTTACTTAGTGCTGCTAGCATTGATCTCTGCTGATAGCTGGGAGGGGGGAGTAGGTTGGAGTTGATTTCACCATACAGAGCTAGGGGGTATTAGGGGTGAAGTTTTAACTGAATTTATCAGCCAGTAAATTTGCTAGGTCACCTTGATCAGTGAAGGTGGTACCATTCACGAGCAGTCCAGCATACTGCTGTGTGTTGCCTCTTAAGGTTCTGGACATACTTAGGTGAAGAAGCCTTCTGACCATCGTTAGTCTTGTGTGGCTATTCTGACCTTGTAGTCAGCATTGTTGTACTTAATTAGATCTCTTAGTTTCTTGTTTAGTTGCATAAGAGAGCACTTCTGTTTAAGGGAGTTGTTCTTCCTGATTTTGGCCATGTTTTTTCTTCTTTTATCATATACCCTGTTTAGGTGAGGATTTCGCCAATGGGGCTTGTTTTAGTATTTGTTTTGGTTTACTTCTGGTAGGTATGGCAGCTTCTATTTAATCATTCAGAAGTTTATATAAGTACTCTGTGAATAATTCTTCATAGGTAACTATGGTCTCAGGGCTGGGGAAGCCCTGAATTTTGAAAACAAAAAAACTGTCACTTAATAGAATGTAGTTTGCCTTGAAATAGTTTGTGTTACTTGTTTATCTGGATTTTTTTGGGTTGATTTTTACTTTGAATAAGACAGCTTTGTGATCTGACCTCATTAGTGTGGATGTGAGGATGGTGGAGGGTGCAACGCTTTCCCATGTTGGTGAGTACCATACCCAGAATGTTTGATCCTTTGGCTGGAGCATGCACTATCTGTTCCAAGGTGTCTGTGTTAATAATGTTAAGGAAGCATTGTGCCTGTCATTTTGAGGCAGTGTATGTTTCCCAGTCTATAGAGGGGTAGTTAAAGTCACCTATGAATAGGGTGTTTGGTTGGATGGTGAGCACCTCTAGTAGATTTAGGTAAGAGTCGTGAGATTCTAGAAGCATATATGGTGACCTGTAGCTAGCCATGATATGGTCAGGGACCTTATCTATAGTGACTTGTATGTGTATGGGCTGTATGGTATCATCCTATATCACTTACCGGGAGGCATGTTTGTTGCTAACGTATATCAAAATAGCTTTGACTTTGACCTCAGTCTCTGCTATTGTTTATCTAAATGTGTGGAAGCCACTGCAGCCTTGCAATTCTGGAATACTTTCTATAACTTTAAACCAAGTGTCAGTCATGGCAGAGATGTTTAAATTCTCCAGAGTGAGGAAAACTTGAAGGTTGCTGAGTTTTTTGTTTATGCTTCAAGCATTGATCAGTAAAACCTTAAGCTTGCTTGTAGACTTTTTAACTACGTTGGTAGATTTGTCTTTTTGGCATTGCCTAAAAAAGTGGGTGGATTAAGTTTTATCCAATATCCAAAATCCTAATTAGGACAGGTATAGCCCATTCTTAGCAAAGCAATGTGGCTTTTAACCATGTCATCCCATGCTGACAGATACTGGTTCCCCCTATAGTCACACCAGGACCTAAGCCAATTATTAAAATCAATCATTTTATGTTCATACTGTGGCATAATCAATGATGAACGTAATATGCTATTGAATGCAAGGCTTATAGCCATCTGTGACACATACTTTGAGAGTACCATTATGTCTCCTTTTATATAGTCTAGTGAGGTATGTTTCAGGTCATTTACACCCACATGGACTACGATAGAATCATATTGGTACCTGGGGGCAGTAACTCAGGTGAATGCATGATATTGTGGATCCTGGCTACATATAAGAAACTAACCTTTATGTCATCCTTTTCTAACTTGGTGAGTGGGCCATCTGTGTGTCAGACAATGGAGTCCTCACTTATACGAGTATTAGATAAAGTGTAGGCTTGCCTTATAAGATTTGCTGTTGGGGGAACCACTGGGTGAAGGCTTATGTGACATATTTGGTGTTGCTTTAGGGATGTGCTTCAGTGATTTTTGAGGAGCAGTGAGCTATTAGGTGGCTTTTGAGATCTTTGAGATTTGTGAAGTTTTCTTTTAAGTACCTCCTAAGAAAATCTGTGTGTGTGTGTGAGAGATGTAGTGCAGGTATTCCTGACAACCTCATTTATATACAAGATTTTTACCTCCAGGGAAGTTGTGTATTTACATCTCTTACACATCCTTTTATTTTCTTTAATGATTGTCTGAGAGCATGACACTATGGCTGCATTGCCTTACTATATCCAAATCTACTAAGCTGACCACAGAGACATCTTGAAATTGCATATCCTTGTTCTCTTGTCCTGTAACAGGGTGGGTTGGTCAGGATCAAGGATTGGGTGTTAGCAGGGAGCTCCTAGGGTAGGTTTTGTTGTTAAGGACAGGACATTATATAGTGCTAGGATATGGTAGTGCTATTCAATATGCAAACTAGTTTCTGAGCAAAATGTCATATAAGGATATGGTAGTCCTACTTGACACACAAGCTAGCTACTGTAAGCTTACTTCCACACAATGCCACACGGTTTAGATTTAATCCTAACATTACAAGGAAATTTTACTATCTATTTGTTTGCTACCATGCAGACACTGCAAATCATCACTGTCCACTGGGCATCTCCATGCAAACTTGCCTGAATTATAACAGACAAAAAAAGCTTGAGAACTGACTCTTATACCCCCTAGCCAATAAACAACCATACTTTGTGCTTCCTAGAGTACATCCCAACAGAGATAGTCCAGGCTAAAACCATCTGCCAAAAGATAGATGATCTTGGAATTTTTTAATTCAAAAGCACAGCAAAAGCTGCTCTCAAGTGCATATTAAATAACAAACTACCAAGAAACTAAGTCTTTGGCTAATTCACTCTTCTGCAATGAGATTTGGAGGCACACAGAACTTGAAAAGCCAACAAACACAGAAATTACTATTTTTGTCACAAAATTAAACAAATGCTTTAAAAATACTCAGAAACAGTAGTGAACATTGTATAAAGCAAGTACAGGTGCAGTAAATCAAGAAAATAAGCTTATCTTTGGATGGCTCTGGATTTAGTTGAAACACTGGAAAAGCATTGCACAGTTCACTGTAAGTAAACAAAGAAGACCACCTGATGTAGTTTCCATTTGTGAGGTCTGATTGCCCTGTTAAGCTTGTCTGCCATACAGTTTTGCTTTGATAGAATGTAAGATGCCTGTAAAGTGAGACTGTGCTGTGAAGCTATACACCAAGCTAATTTTTCAAGTCTGCAAAGGATATATAACCTAGTTCGCTCTTTCTTTGTGATGTACCACATGAGTGTGGTATTGTCGCTTACAAATTGAAGAGGTCCAAGGGAACAAAGATAACTCAGAGAGTTCTTTGATCGGGAAAACATTTTTTTTTTATATATTTATGTGCCTGCATTTGTCCTTGGTATCCCACACACCTTGCACTTTTATTCCTCCTGAAACTGATCCCCAAGCAAAGTCTGAGGTTTCTGTGATAACTGACTGCTTTGGAGCAGGGAGGGAGAAGGGGACACCTGAGTTTAAACAAATTTGCTGTCACCACCAAGTATTTTCTGTTCTGACAAACTCCAGCACTGTGATTTGAAAAGATGAGGGATGCTGGTGCTTGGACCAAAGAAACTTCAGATGACATTGTTTCTTTCTTAGATGGTGTCTTGCTAGGGGTAGTATGAGAATCATAGATGCCATGAGACCCAAACTCCTGAGGTATTCTGAGTGGAAAACTTTAGAAATAGATATAGATATAGTTTTCATTTGGATGAACAGCTTTTTGACCTGAGGTGTCTAGTTGACACTGCAAGAACACAATCTTCTGTGAAGGAGTCAAAAACAATTTTGAATGTTCTCTTGGAATCCTAGCTTGTGTAAGAGATCTCACACCTAAGTAATAGATTCCTAATACTTTGAAAAAGGCTCTGCAAAGATAAACATATATAAGCAAGTGGTCTATATATGGAAAAAAAATGGATATCCTGTATTCTGCAATGAGCTATAACTGGAACTAGACACTTTTTGAACTCTCCTAGTACAATGAGCTGCCTAAAGGGTAAGGCAGAGAACTGATAATGTGATCCAGACACACAAAACCTTAAAGTCTGGATGACTAGGGATGTTATGATAAGTACCTTTTACATCTAGTGTTGCCAATAAAATTGAATAGGGAAGAAGAGGTAACAGGTTGTGAAGTAACAACATTTTGAACTTTGGCACTATCATAAACAGCTTTAGGAAAGAATGATCCCCAGTTGGACTCCAAACATTTTCCATGGATAAAAGCCTTTCCCAATCTAAGAAGGAACTGGTTCTATCACTCCCTGTGTTGATGGACAGGGAGAAATAAAATAATACGTTCTGGTGGAAGAGAAATTACCCCTAAAAAAAGTGATTTCATCTGTAACTTTAATGAATGATCTTCAGAACCAATATGTCTGAAACTATTTGTTTCCAAAGATAAAAGTTGAGATTCAAACTTTCTGGATGGAAAATGGACTTCAACGGTGTGAGGGAGGACAAGGTCCCGTCATTCTGACTTGCTGGACCATCTTTGGTTTTGGGGTGCTCTTGATTGTTTTTTGGAACTCCCTAGCCATTTCTTCTTAAATTCTATTTATATGCATTTTGTTGAGACTGTTTTTTTTTTTTTTTTGCCAAAATTATCAACTTATCTCTTTCAACACACTTTTTGATAACCCCTGTATCAGAAGGACCAGTAACTGAATCTCTATCTAAGGAGAATTTAAAATCTTATTTTTCACATCATCAGGGAGGTTCTGAGAATGCAACCAGGCAAACATTCTCAAAACAGTACCAGTGGCCATAGCCCTGGAAGTAGAATCAAGTGAGTCATACACACACTGTAAACAGAGAATTGTAACTTGTACAATGAAGAAAACTAAATTTTATAAAGCGTTTTTTTATAAAAAGACATAGCATTCCTTATACATTTACAACTAGTCAGATTAAACTTTAGCCAATGAGCTTGGCAATTCAAAATTCTGAAAACCAAAGTTTCAGAAGTATACACTTTTTCTCCTTCTTAGCAATAATATTCCCTTCCTTGTCAGAAACAGTTAAGATTGGAATTAACCAAATCTTTAACATCAGTAGAATTAACTAAGACTAAAGCAGCATGGTCAGGTTTTGGAAGAATGTATAAAAACTAAAAAGACTGATGAACTTTATGCATCCTATATGCCTTTTTAGGGTTAGCTGGCTGACTATCAAGAAAGTTGCAGACCATGACATATACAACATCCAGAGCTTATAGAACTGGTGAAGCAGGTAAAGCTTCTAGAAACTCCTTCTCTATCAGCTCAAGGGATTTTATGAGGGACTGAGACCCCTACACTGAAAACACTGGCACATTCTGAAAATGCTCTCAGAAAAGGGGAACCCCACACAGGAAGAATCAGAAACTGAAATCTCCTCTAAGTCTGATTCAGAAAACAGAGGAAAAAAATCCTGTTTCTGCCCCTTCATCTTCCTATCCAGATTCAGAGTTGTATCTTTTCAGGAAAAGAAGTATCCCTCTTTCTTTTATCAGGTACTACATTATAAGAAGTATCAATAACCTGAATTAAACCATGGGTCAGCCTAGTAAACTACTCCTAGCTAATAAAATTTGAGGAGGAGGAGTAGAGGCATGTTTAGTTTCTTTTTGACAGAAAAAATGGGACCCATTTGGCCACAGTGTTTTATAATTGATAATATATTTAGTCTTGTCTGAATTTAGAGTTTGATTTAAATGTATAAGCAGATGTTCATGTTAATGCAATTGTTTATGTTCAAATGTATAGGAGTATTCTTTTTATTGTTAGACTCTGCATTTGATTCTGTCATTAGAAAATGAGGTAAAAGTAATTCTGTATAACACTGTTGTTATGCTTCGACTACTTGCTTGAATTATTGGTTAATTGATTAATTGCATAATTGAATTGAATATATAAGGGTACTAGCCAATGATGTTTATTGTTCCCTGGAAGGCATTACAGCCGAGGTACTAGGAAGCATCAGTAAAGGAGTGGATAGTGTGAACCATGGCTCTGGTGTGTTGTGTTCTTTTTGTTCATGACTAACTAACATATTCTTTAAAACCTCAACAACATAGCACATTTGGGAAGGCAGACTCCGGCGGATCCACCTATCCCACCTCATCTGGCCATGACACTGGGCCCCAGCATGTCTGGGACCCAACCCCACCTGTCCTCATCTGCTTGTCCTGCACCACCTTTGGGTGGAACCGCCTCAGGGGATGGGGCTCGTCCCCCCAGGAGCGGGTGCTGACAGGAGCCTGTCACCTGCAGCCAGGTCCAGAGTTTGGTGCGGAGTGCCATCCAATCAGAGTTAGGTGGGCAGCTCGACAGATTGAGGACCACCTGTTGCACCTCAATGGCCAGGCTGTCACTCCTGTCCAGGCCCCACAGCCACCTTCAGGGCCATGAAGGAGCAGTGGTGACTGGCCATGGGTGGAGTCCTTAGTCCCACTGTATCCATTTGGGGGCTCATGGGCTTTGGATTCCCAACCACATTCCCCGTCAAAGGTGTTTACCCCCCCTCATGTGTCATATACCACCCCTGTCTGCTATCATGTCTGGCTTGTCTGTCTACAAATGCAACCTATCCCACCCAACCTCAATCCCCAAACATACCTACAGCCCTTACCCAACATCCCACTCTCACTTTAAAAAAAATAAGGGGCATCTGTCCTACAAAAAAAAACATTGCCCCATGCATAGGTTCATAGGTGTAGCCTTTATAAGCCTGGCCCATAAAAGTACCGTAGCATCATGCCGCTTGACATTAATTCCCAGTCCCTCTATCAAGTAGAGCCACTGGAGTGATCCTTGGGGTGAACATTTTATTTCCCATCCACTCATCAAGATTTCTCTTGAAGAGAGCCAGTGAGGTGCTCTGCTTGACATGTATGGAAAATCTCTTCCAGAGCATGGGCAGTGTCTGGGTTATGAACATGTCCCTTCAGCATGTTCTGTTGATTGTGGTAATGAGGTTGAGGTCTCTAGAACATGTGGTGTTGAGGGATTAGGATTTCTTTAGATATAGCATTTCTAACAGAGCTGGGTCAGACATGGCTTTGTAACTCAAGCAGAGATCGCCTCTTAGTACACGATATGAGACAGAGAATAGCTGGATTTTTTTTTTAGTCTGTCCATGTAGGACATGAGTTTAAGGCCTAGGATCCTCTTTGTGAGGTATTTTTGTGGCCTTTCCAGCTGTTGCATGTGTCTAGTGAGGTTCATGCCAAATGGGGCATTATACTCAATGATTGGCCTGAGGGAAGAGCAGAGAGAGATGATGACCTCTTTCTTCCTGGATACAAAACCCTTGGTAATGAGATGTGTCACATAGAAGGACTTTATGACCACAGTGGCAATGTGGTGGTCGAAGGAGAGGTTGCTGTCAACCTGTGTTCCCAGATGTCTTATAACGCCTTCAGTGTTCAGTGAGCTCCCATCGATGTGGTAATTAGTGGGAACTGAGTTGTTCCCAAAGGGGATGACAACACGTTTTGGCATTAAGCTTAAAGCCATGGTTTTGACACCAGTCATTGATTTCAGTGAGGCCTTTTTGTAGGACGTCTACATCACATAGGGAGTTAATAATGGCACCCAGCTTGTAGTCATCTGCACCCTTGGTCAGCTAGGTTCCTTCCGTGTTGGCCTGGACTTCTGAGAAGTAGATGCCAAACAGGAGAGGACCCAGGACCAAACCCTGTGGGACTCCACTTGTGACTAGTTGACAGTCTGACTTGGAGTCCTCTACTTTCACACTGTGGGTTCTATCTGTGAGTCAGTTTTCAACCCACCCAGTGAAATAGGGGTTGATGCCTAGTTTGGTGAGTTTATCAGTAAGTCCTGAGTGGGGAATGATATCAAATTCCTTGGCCAGATTAAGGTAGGCTGTATAAACTGGCAAGCACAAAAGACACGCAAGTACGACAAGGTGCACGGACTGTACCAAATGCATACCAAACACAAAAATTGTCCAGCACCTAGGAGGTTGAAGATAATATAAAATTCTTTATTGTGGCAACTCCAAAAGTAATAGCAAACTGGTTTCAGCAATAGTAAAGCTTTCTTTGGTGCTAAAACACACAATGAAAACTTAATTTGTTTAAATACACAAGCACATAATCAGTGTCATCTTCTTATTGGTTCATATCAAAGTTAGATAAGCTCTTTAAGGCCAGGCTTAAACAAAGCATCTAGCCTGAAAATCCAGATAGATTCTCTTTTGTTTAGAATGGTATGCCACCATGTTTTACATATTCTGTTGCCCTGGACTTTATCTATGACAGTAAAATTAAATCTAGCAGTTGTATGGGTCAGGGTATGCTTAACAAATTAATTGGAAATTCTCTTATTTATAATGTTACTGAGGTGTTCACTAATATGAAACCACAATGAGCAGGAGGTTTGTCCCACATAAAAAGCGGAGCAAAAACAGGTTGCTAAATATATCACCCAGTCACTGCTACAGTTACCAATGGTACGAATCTGATATATCTTTGAGGTGTTACTGCTGGTAAATTCTTTGGTCTTTAAAACAAATGCACACACAGAGCAGTGACCACAAGGAATGCTACCCACCAGTTTATCCCCAAATAGTGTAAGCTGCTGTTGTGTATTGGAGGGTGATGAATGTTTATAGTGGGTAAAATGAGAGTTAAGTGTAGGGCCTTTTCAGTATGAAAACAGACAATGAGGTGATAATAATGCAGATACATTTTCATTGGCCAGTAGTATGCCCAAATGGTAATCAATGATTTGGCTAAATGTGTTGAGGTTACATCCAGAGGAAGTGACCAGGCATATAGGTTAAGAAGAATTTCTATCCAAATTGTTAGGGGTATGTTGATACTGCAAAATTTTAGCTCTAGATTGTTTTGAGGCAAAAGAACAGGCCTTATTTATGTTATAAGCATGATAGCCCCTGCTGAGGAATCTATTAGTTAAATCCTGTTGTAAGGAAAATGCATGCTCAGTTGAACAAATGCATTTGATCCTCAAAACCTGGGACTTTGGGATGTTGTGGATGATGTATAGAGGGTGATGACTTGTAGCATGAAGCAGGGTATTGAACTGGGGAAATTTGCGAAAAACTTCTGTTCTCAGCGTGTAATCACTCTCTCGGATGACACTCACATCCAAATAAGTTATTCGATTTTAATCCCAATTCAATGTAAAATGAATCCCCCACTTGTGTTCATTTAAATATTGTACAAACGCCTGTATATAAGTTACATCACCTTTCCACACCATCAAACAATCATCCAAGTACCACCACCAAATGTCCATTTCTCCCAAAAATATGTTGTGACTGGCATCATACATAAGCTGTTCTTCAATGTACCCCATGGACAGGTTGGCATAAATGGGGACAAAAGATGCACCCATGGCAGTACCCCTAACTTGCCAATAGCATCTACCATGGAAATAGAAAACATTTTTCGTTAGAACATGTTCCGTTAAACAGATTAGTAGGGTGTTGAACCCTGGAGTGTATATATATATATATATATATATCTGCTTTGTTCAACCAAAACAGTATTGCTTCTAAACCAGCCCAGTGGGGGATGTTGGTATATAAAGCAGTGATGTCTAATGTGCGCATCATCCAACTAGAATGCAACTGTGTATCGTTGATAATCTGAAGAAATTGTGTGATATCTTTGATTCTTGTGCTAACCATGGATAGTAATGGTTGTAGATATTCAGTCAAAAAGGCTGATAAAGGCTCTGTCAAAGACCCCCTGCCCAATACAATTGGTCTCCCCAGTGGTTAGGTTGGGTGTTTATGTATTTTGGGCAACAAATATAGGTATTGGGATTGTGAATAAGTTGAAACATTACTTTTTGACTGATAATACCTTCCTCCTGAGCCAATTTCAAAAATTGGTCAATCTCATTCTTAAATCTGAACGTGGGATTCAGTGGCATATGCATGTAAAATTGGGCATTAGGTAGTTGTGATTCAGCCTCAGCTAAATATATGGACCAGTTCATGACGACCACCGCCGTCTACTTTGTCCACTGGTAAGATTACCAAATCATGGTTATTACTAAGTTTGGTTAAAGCCTTTTGTTCCTCTTTGGTAAGATTATTTTGGATGTTAGAGTGCATGTTTTTATTGAAATGTAAA
Source organism: Protopterus annectens (assembly GCF_019279795.1). NCBI lineage: Eukaryota > Metazoa > Chordata > Ceratodontiformes > Protopteridae > Protopterus > Protopterus annectens. The sequence goes on from NC_056739.1 coordinate 1,830,762,589, forward strand.
TCTTTGAGAACACATTCTTTGAATACTGAAACATGTTTATCCATGGGTGGCATAAAGTTGGATTTACAAAAGTGAAAACCAGTAGATCTTTGAGACTGATCACTCCCTAAAAAATAAACAATTTGAGATTAAGAGTTCTACAACATTCATTGACATCATTCACAAAAGCATCTTCATTGACAAAAAAGCCTGGGACAAAATTTAGATCCTTATTGAGTAACTTTATTTCAATATCAGACAAAGCCTGACTAGAAATGTTATGCACATTGTTATTGTCATTTAATGGGGTAGAATCATGTTCAAAAGTTGTTGAATGCTGCCTACTTGTTCGATGTTTTCGACCCCCCCCCCATGTCTCTTCACCCTAAAGGGTCACTCCTAGGCCGTCTTTTGGCTATAGGTGATTCCTGGATGGACGTCAATTCCACATCATTGGCAGACAAAGATTTGTCTCCCGATGTACCTCATGTCCATTCCCCTTGTTCTTCAATATTGGTCGTTTCCTTTTACTAACTTGTTTGTTATAACCTTAATCCTGAAATCTAACATTCTTTTGTATAAGAAAAGGTTTGCCTCTATCATAATCAGAAATGTCACGATTAAACTTCTGTGTCTTCTTCTTTTTCAGTTGCTGTTCTAGATAGATAGATCTTTGGCTAATAATTTTAGATGATTGATGAAAAAGGTTTCACCTTCATAACCTTTTTCCATTTTATTATTTAAGCATACCCTGACCCATACAACTGCTAGATTTAATTTTACTGTCATAGATAAAGTCCAGGGCCACAGAATATGTAAAACAGGGTGGCATACCATTCTAAACAAAGAAGAATATAGCTGGATTGACAGGCTAGGTGCTTTGTTTAAGCCTGGCCTTAATAAGCTTACCTAATTTTGGTATGAACCAATAAGAACATGACTCAGATTAGGTGCTTGTGTATTTAAACAAATTAAGTTTTCATTGTGTGTTTTAGCACTGAAGAAGGCTTTACTATTGCTGAAACTGGATTGCTATTACTTTTGGAGTTGCCACAGTAAATACGTTTATATTATCTTCAACCTTCTAGGTGCTGGACAATTTTTGTGTTTTGTAGGCTGTATGAACTGTCTTTCCCTCATCCACAGCTCTGATTACTGACTCAAATAAGTCAACCAGGTTGACCATGCATGATCTACATTTCACAAAGCCAAATTGCTTGGGGTCTAGAGATTGGAGATTACCTATATCCTTGTTAATTAGGTCCATGATGATGTGCTCTGTAGCCTTATATATCAGACTCATCAGGCTAATGGGGCAATAATTCCCAGTGTCTGTATTCGCTCCCCTTTATGGAGAATGATGATTGTAGCAGTCCACCATTCTGTAGGGACAAAGCCTGAGGTGAGGCTGTAATTGAACAGGGCACACAGATGTGGTGCCAGTTCACTTTGTAGTTCATGTAGAACACATCCAGGGATACTGTCAGGTCCCATGGAAGCTGTGTCCTTGGCCATGGACAATGCAGCCTTAACCTGTGCTGCAGTAATGCTGGGTGTCTGGCATTCCTCCAATATTGTGATTGGTCATTTGGGGGGAGGGGTAAAGTTTGCACTGAATCTGTCAGCCAGTATGTTGGCAATATCTGTTGTCTCAGTATAGGTGGCACCATTGTGCAGTAACTCACTGCAAACCTTTGTATTCCCATGGAGATTCTTGATATAACTATAGAAGGATCTGTGGTTATTTTTAGTGTCTGCCAAAATTCTGCCTTCATAGCTGGCTTTAGAGGATGTTCTTCATCTCACATTGCTGCAGTCCTTACACTTGGGTAGTCCGCTGTCCTCGGTCGGCCCGAATATCAAAGTATAAGGCTGACGTCGGTCAAGGCGCATTTGACTGACATCAGGACGTCAGGGTACAAATGCGCATGACCGACATCATATCCTCAGTCTTTTTTGCCGCATGGTCCGATGCAGAAGCAGCGTTGCAAGTGCCGTTCGGCGTTCTGAAATTTTTCGAATTCGGAGTTTCAGACCGGGTCAAAGTTGGCTAAGTACCCCGTTGGGGAATATTTTAGTTTTTTCTTGCCTCAGTGGTTTACCGGATGTCAGAAAAGTGAATAACTGTATTTCTTGTGGGAAACAGATACCGCATAGAGATTATCATACTTTGTGTATTCCTTGTTTAGGGCCTGAGCACGACGTTGTTGGGTGTCGCTCTTGTGCTAGATTCAATAAACGCACTATAAAGAGAAGGTTAGATTGTGCCAGGTTAGTCTTGAAGCGGTGCAATTATAAAATGCCGCCGGATGCTCCGGCGCTTCTTCAAGAAGCGCAAGGACAAAGCAGCTAAGCCTAGGTTAGAAGAACCGTCTGCACGGACGCCGGTTCTTTAGAGGTGTCGGTGGAGCCGGTGGTTCCACCGGAGGTTTCTTTGGAGTCCCATGGAGAGACTTTGTTATTGCAGGATGTGGCCTCTCAGGAGGCAGGTCAGGCTGAAGGGGCTTCTCAGGTTACTGTACTCCCCTCCCTTCCTAGGGTGGTTAGGCCCTCTCCTTCTGTTTCCAAGGCTTCTCCCAGAGGCAGGCCAGGTTTAGCTTCAGTTGGTGTCACCCCTAGTTCTTCAGGAACTGTGCCCAAGAAGCATATGCTTAAAATGGCAGAAGATTTGATTACTTTGATTAGAGGTTCTTTGCCCGTCCTGATAAGAGACCTAGGGTGGAACCTGAGCTAGGGAGTTTTGAGCAGGCTTCGGATGTTTCAGAGTCTTCGGCTGAAGACTTGCAGGAGTATTCTCCTTATTCTGATTCTGATGTGGATGATTCTACTCCTTCTGCTTCTCCTCCTGAGGATTTTTCTTTTCAGAGACTCTTCATTCCATGAGGGAGCATTTTAAGTGGGAAGGTCAGGACTTCTCTGATTCCAGGAAAAGGCTTAGGAATTTTTGTTTTACCCCAGCATAGGCCTTTGGCTATACCTCCTGTTCTGGATGTGGTGGAAGATGTTTTTGCAGAGGCTTCTCTTAATCCTGATTCTTTGCCTCCTGCTCCTGTTAAACCGGATAGGTATTACAGGGTGCCTGAAGCTCATAAGTATCTTTTTAAGAGTCCTAGGGCAGACCCAGAAACTGTTAGTCAGGGGCCTAAAGGTGTTAAGGCTTCTGTTGTCAAGAATCCGGTTCCTCCAGATAAAGAGGCCAGGGCTTTGGATAGATGGGGAAAGAAAGTTTATACTTCTTCCACCCTAGCTATGAGGGCTTTGAATTGCCAGTTTCACATGTTGAAATACCAAAACTATCTCCTTTCACAATTGAAGTGTAAGGTAGATGCTCTGGTGGAAGGTATTGAGTGTAAAGAGTTACAAGATTTAGTACATGTTTCTGAACAGGTGGGTAAGCATTCTTTGCAATGTGGTTTTGATGCTGTACAGGCCTCGTCTAGGGTGGCTGCCACTGGGTCAGTTCTTCGCAGGCACGCCTGGCTGAGGGATCAGAATTTATCTGACCATGTTAAGACAAGGATTTTAGATGCTCCTTTACAATCTGATGTGTTGTTTGGTTCTCCTGTTGAGGCAGTCTTAAAGAAAATGGAAGACAAGGCTAAGTCTATGCAGACTGTTAAAGATTTTTTGCAGGTTCAGCCTCCAAAGTTTAGTAGAAATTGGCCTACCAAGGGGTGGACGTATCCTTCTTATGATTCCCAGTCTAGGGGTAGGTCTAGACGTGGTAGGGGCAGAGCTCAGGGCTCTTTCAGGCCTAGAACAGGGAGTTCACCTGCACAGTCTTCGGGTGAGGGCAGGGGCCAGTCCTTTCGTAAACAGACCCAATGACCTACCTTTTCAGCTGCCAGAGCCTTCTGCCTGGCAGCACCTTTGGGAGGAAGGTTGGCACTTTTCAAGGAAAATTGGAGTTTAATTACCCAAGACAGATGGGTATTGGATATCATACACCACGGTTACAGGTTTTATTTCCATACCTTGCCTCCTTTCAAAGGCATGCCAGACGTTCCTCCTCAGCAAAGAATAGAGGCTCACAAACAAATTTCTCTGTTACTTCAAATAGGGGCTATACAGCCGGTCCCTATGCAAGAAGTGGGCCTAGGATTTTATTCTCGCCTGTTCCTAGTGCCAAAGAAAGGGAACACGTGGAGACCAATTTTGGATTTCTCTACCCTCAACACTTATCTGGACATTCCCAAGTTCAAAATGTTGACGTTACAACAGCTTTTACCTCTGCTGGGCAAAGATCATTGGATGGTAACTTTGGATCTCAAGGAGGCTTACCTTCATGTTCCTATCAGACTGAGTTGCAGGAAGTATCTGCGTTTTCGGGCTGGGACTTCTCATTATCAGTTCTCTGCATTGCCCTTTGGCTTATCTACTGCGCCCAGAGTGTTCACGAAAGTTCTGGCTCCAGTGATAGCTTTCCTCAGGCTAAAAGGAATACAGATCTATCCTTATTTGGACGATTGCCTGATTCTGGCTCAAGGAAGGGACGAGCTTCTTCATCATTTGGAATATGTGATAGCAGTGCTAAGATGCCTGGGGTATTCTGTGAACGAAAAGTCCAGTCTAGTACCCTCTCAGGACATGTGCTTTCTGGGTGTAAGACTGAATACAGCATCCCAGATGGCCTTTTTGACCCCGGACAAACAAAAGAATCTTTCCCTTTACTTTCATCAATTGTCTCATCAGTCCAGGCTGACTGCAAGGACAGTCCTTCAAGCCTTGGGGTTCATGGCATCTTGTATTCTGGTGCTTCCCAATGCCAAACTGCATATGAGGAAGTTACAATGGTATCTCAAAAATGTATGGACACAGCACTGCCAGGATCTGGACACTGTCATTCAAATAATACCTTGCATTCAGAAGGAATTGTTGTGGTGGGCTCAGGAATGTCACCTAAACAAGGGACTCTCTGTGACCCGGCCAGAGGCGAGTCAGATTCTAACGACAGATGCCTCAGACAAAGCTTGGGGAGCTCATCTGAATGGAAAGTGGATAACAAGACAAGTGGCCTGTCAGACTACAATATCTACATATCAACTTGAAGGAGATGTTAGCAGTCCAGTTTGCATTAATAGCTTTCAAGGATTTACTTCTTCCAGGGCAGGTGTTGATTCTAACAGACAACACAACTGTCATGTGGTACATCAACAAGCAAGGGGGAACACATTCTTATCCTCTATGCAGGCAAGCAATGATTTTGTGGGAGACTGCTCTCAGTTTACAGCTAAATCTTCAGGCAAGGTTTCTGCCGGGAGCACAGAACTCCTTAGCAGATGTGTTGAGCAGACGAATTATGGATCCCCACTAGTGGAAATTGGATCCTCATGTATTTCAGAAATTGACAGTGTCATGGGGAACTCCAGACATAGATCTGTTCGCTTCTCCACTAAACCACCAGCTGCCAAAGTTTTGCACGAAAAGGTTTCACCCCACAGCTTGGAAAGTGGATGCTCTTTCTTTCAATTGGAGCAATCTTCATGTGTATGCCTTTCCACCTCTGCCTCTCCTCCCAAAGGTACTACTAAAGGCCAGACAGGACAAGCCAAGGATGATTTTGATAGCTCCAGATTGGCCTCGACAGCATTGGTACCCATTACTGAGAAGCCTGGTACGGGAGCCTCCATGGCCTTTGCCTTCGATTCCACACCTGTTGTCTCAGGAGGACAGTCATTTGATCAATGTCAAGCTTCACTCTCTTCACCTAACAGCCTGGCATATTCTGTTTTGAACCATAGTGAGTCTCAACTTCCACAGCAAGTTTTGAATGTTATTTTGGAAGCTAGCAGGCCTAGTACAAGGAAAGTGTACGCAGATAAATGGAAGAGATTTTTATTTTGGAGTGCAGCAAAGGATTTTGATGTTTCTGAGCCTAATTTAAGTGTGGCTCTTCAATATCTTACTGAGTTACTGGACAAAGGGTTGTCCTTCTCTTCTATTAAGGTTCATGCTGCAGCAATTTCGGCTCACTATGATTGTGACCCACCATTGTTTTCTCATCCTTTGTTCAAGCAATTTCTTAGAGGGGCAAAGAATATAAGACCCCCACGTACAGCTCCTACTCCTGCTTGGGATCTCAATTTTGTGTTGGAGAAACTCACTCTACAACCTTTTGAGCCTGCAGCTACGGCCGAGTTGAAATATTTATCAGGGAAGACTGCTTTTTTGTTGGCCATTACCTCTGCGAGAAGGGTTTCTGAATTACAGGCCCTTATGGCAGTTGAGCCTTTCTTAATTTTCCATAAGGATAGGGTATCTTTACGTACTAATCCTTCCTTTATGCCTAAGGTGGTTTCTAGTGTGGCTTTAAACCAAACTATTCATTTGCCTACTTTTTATGCAAATCCCCAAAATAAAGGGGAAAAGATTTTGCACACTTTAGATGTACACAGGCAGTTGCGATATTATTTGGACAGAACTAAAGGGTTCAGGCAGTCTCAGCAGTTATTTGTTTCTTTTGCTTTGAGTTCTCAGGGCAAGCCTGTGTCAAAACAAACTATTTCTAAGTGGATTGGGTTTTGCATTGCTTTCTGTTATTCCCATCATGGCAAGGAGATTCCAGCTGGGATTAGGCCTCATTCCACTAGGGCTACTGCCACTTGACAGCTTTTTGAGGGGGGTGGCAACTAAGGATATTTTGGAGGCAGCTACTTGGAGTTCAGTGCATACTTTCTCTAGGCATTATCACCTTCCACTTTATTCTAAATCTAGGGCTGGGTTTGCCACTGCTATTTTGCAGGGCATTTTGGCAGCTCCTGCTTCCTTATAGTTTTGCCATCCTCCCTTACCTCTGCTTTGGGATTCTACCCAAGTGTAAGGACTGCAGCAATGTGAGATGAAGAACATAGTACAGTTTTGTACCTACCATAAATGTAGATGTTCGAAGATCCACATTGCTGCAGTCCAATTTACCCTCCCTCCTTCCCCTCTGTAGTTAGAGGCGGTTGTGTGGGTTGAGTTGTCAATATGGTGTATATTGTATATATTGTACATATTTTTAGTGCAAGGGTGGTTGGTTGGTTGTTTGCTGTCTTTTGGTTTTGACCTTTCTTTTTAGGGTCTTCTGTCATCTGGGGCAAGAAAAGACTGAGGATATGACGTCGGTCATGCGCATTTGTACCCTGACGTCCTGATGTCAGTCAAATGCGCCTTGACCGACGTCAGCCTTATACTTTGATATTCGGGCTGACCGAGTACAGCGGACTACCCAAGTGTAAGGACTGCAGCAATGTGGATCTTCGAACATCTACATTTATGGTAGGTACAAAACTGTACTTTTTGATGAGGGATCTCAACTTTTTGTTGAGGCTAATGAGGGAGTTTTTCCAGTCTTGGGAGTTCAACTTTTTCTGAAACAGTTTCTTCCTTCTCTTGTAGAGTTGATTAAAGGCAGGGGACCACCAGATTGGCTTCCTTTTTTTGGAGGAGAGCATCTTGGTTCTGTTGGGTATGGCTAGTTCCATGCATTTATGTACGTGTTCGTACAGCGCATTGGTGTATGATTCAGCAGTCATGCATCTATTTTCCATTGACATGGGTGCCGTGGAGTTAGTCACCTCTGTTTTTAGGAGCCCAAAGTCAACTTTGGAAAAGTTTTTCATGGTGGTTACCTTTGTGCAGGGGGGGGGGGTGAGATGTGGATTTCCATGGTGATTAGTTTGTGGTCGGATCTGACCAGGGAGGAATTTACTATTGGTGTATAGCAACGGTTGCCCATGTTAGTAATAACCAGGTCCAGGATTTTGCTTCCTCTAATGGGGGTAAGAATGAGCTGGTCCAGGGCATTGGAACTGATGAATTCCAGGAAGCGTAGGTCAAGTGTATTGGTACATGAGAAGTTTTCCCAGTTGATGGAGGGGTAGTTGAAGTCACCTAGTATAACAGTTGGGTTGGACCCTAATAGTTTCCAGGGTGCTTAGGAACATCGAGTGAGAGTCATGGGACATGGTTGGGGACTTATAGCAGGCTACGACCTGAATTGCCATCTTACTCAATGTTAGTTGTACCTGAAGTATCTCAGATGTGTTATGCTAGGCTACTATTCTGGAGGTGTGTGTATCCTTTATGAATATGGAGATACCACCATCTTTGGAGCTTCAGTCAATGTTCTGGGGCCAAAAGGTGTGGAATGTGTTATAGCCTGGTAGCTCAGCGGTGCTTACTCCTGCTTTAAACCAGGTCTCTGTTACAGCACAAATGTCAATGTTCTCCATTTTCAGGAGTGCTTTTAGCAAGTGCATCTTGAGATTTAGACTTCTAGCATTGAGCAGCATGACCCGCAGATTGCATTTATTTATAGCTGTTATGGTGGTAATTTGGTCTTTGTAACATCACCTAAAAAAGGCACTATAGAGGTGGCAAGAGCCTTAGACAGTATCCAGAATCCCAGGGGTGACAGATGAATGCCATCTACAGCAAAGCATCGGGGTCTGTCAATCATGTCATCCCAAGCAGACAGATACTGGATCCCCTTAGAATGACACCAGAAACTTAGCCAGTTGTTGAAGTCAATGATTTTCTGCATGTACTGTGGTTTCATTCTAGGCAGTGGTAGAATGCTGCTCAGGGCTAGGGTCATACCTGCCTGGGCCACATAATCCAAGAGCTCCTCCATGTCACTTTTCATGTAGTCCAGGGAGGTGCATCTCAGGACATTCACACCCACATGGACAGTGACAGAGTCATACTTGTACTTGTTGTGGAGTGACCTGAGTGCATGTGTTATGTGTCAGATTCTGGCACCTGATAGACAGCTGACTGTTACCTTCTCCTTATTCAACCTAGTGAGTGGGACATCAGTGTGCCTCACTGTCAAGTCGCCTTTGATTAGTGTATTGTGCAAGCTGTTTTGCCTTAGGGGCTTAGGTTGAGGAGCACACTGTGTAGGTGAGCTATTTGTCTTGTGGTTTGTGCTAACCTGTGTTGGTTGAGTGTGTTTCTGCCTTGGAGGCCTCTCCTGTTTGGGTAGAGTTCTATTGAGATCCACCATGAAGGTGGGTGTGTGGTTTGTGTTTTTTTGTGAGAGCTGTGATGGTAGGTGCTCTGGAGGGCTATGTGTTGCATGTGGTTTGGTGCAGATGTTGACCTTCTTTTCTTGACCAGCTATTCTGGTCTTGGCAAGAGAGTGGATGGCTTCCAATTTGGATATATAAGTGCATCTCTTACAAGTCTGAGTGTTGGGAGGTAAGAGGAGAGGGATGTCTGTGAGGCAGTTGCTACACTGCCTCAGAATGCCCAAGTTCACCATGTTAATAGGAGAAAGCACAGAAAACTGACCTTTAGACATGCCAGTAGGGATGGTCATTATTACTAAGTACTGGAGCTGTTTCCTTATATATTCCTTTTACAGGAAAAATGTCACTCAAGGTGGCTGAGTCTGTACAGAGCACCTCCAAACACTTAAGGGGAAACTAATACATAGACCCTGAAAATTTATGGATGAAGTATTTAGGCAGATATTCTGAAGTTAGAAAGAAATCAAGCAGTACTTACTGAAAAATAAAGAATTAGCTTGTCAAGAATGATGAAAAGAGGGGAGTCTCATGAATGGCTACTGCATGGCTACTACTAATGCTGGTCTCGGCACAGATTCACTCTGTCGGGATACAATACTCCTTTGCTTCTTCTCTCACCAGAAGCAAAATATTAGCACCAATCCCAAGAAGAGAAGCAGGCCTGTTTGGTGATTCTTAATCTTGTCCCAGATGATGCAAGAGTCTGCAAGCTCGTAGCCTTTTTCTGGTCGATGCCTTGAATAACAACCAGACCAATCAGGTACATTAAGCACAGACACTCACTCTCCAACTAGAAATAGTCTGGAATCAATGCACTCTGCTCCTAGTCTCACCAGGATCAGACTATAAGCACAGACTCCAAGCTGTCACCTATAAAGCAGTTATTACATTTTCTGGTGATCAACAGTCTCCAGGAAATAATGTAACTGCACTCCTTCTGTCACCAGGAGAAAACAGAAGCACTAATCCCCAAGATGACTACTGAGAGGCAGAAGTGTGGGCTCTCCAATAACTGGTGGCCTTGCAATAGCTGTTTAAAGGTAAGATAAAAAAAATGTTTATCCTAAACACTGCAGTGTGCTCTAGAGGAGTTAGATGTGAAAATAGGTAACTTAAGTTTTACCTGGATAAAAAGTTAAGTTTTAGTGGAGAGTCACTATTTTTAAAACAGCAAGATAGATTGAAAGGGGGTGGTAACTTTTGTATTCTGGTGATATGGAATACAGTAGGATGGCCAATAATTTTAAATAATTGAAGGTGTAGTGATTTCACAAAATGATAATTTTGTGCTTACTCACAATAGGCAGTAAAAGCAGAGAAGAAATGAGATATATAGTCAAATTAAAATAAGGGGCAGGCAACTAAAGACAGTGGTGTTTAAGAAAACAACAGTAACTGGGTGGGAGGGTGGTAAACATTTCTGCCTGACTCACAAGAGACAGAACTGTGGTCTCTTTTCAAGTTTTAATATGCAGTTAAAAGCATAATACAAGTAAAACACAATGTAAAGAAAACAAATCACAGTATACAGAATAGAAAAAGAAAATAAAGTAATACAAAATGCAGCAAATAAAAAGCAAACTAACCTTTCCCTCACAGCAAACTGTAGCAGAGTCTAGGAGAGCTCTACATTTGCCCCCATGTACAGTGTAACTAATCAATCAACCCACTGATTACTCTGCATATGTCTGTTGCCAACACCCCTCTCTGTGGGGTGTGAGGCTGTAAATTCCAAATTCTATACATGTAATACGGAGCTGTTACTGATTAAGAAATGTAGAGCTATGATATCTCAGAAAACGCCAAACAAACAAATGAAAACAGCAGTAAAAAGGCAAAATAATAAAAAAGTAATGGCTAAAGACAAGAAATGACTTTATTATATAAAAATCCAACTTGTAAGGGCTTTCATTCACTTCATGGAACTTCCTCAGGGTCTGAAGAAGTTCCATGAAGGGAATGAAAGTGCTTACCATTTTTATTAAATGTAGAGCTATGGTCCTTTCTTACATCCGTCCTGCACATCCCTAGCTGCTTTTCATAATGTTTTACCCTCTGCTTGCCCCCATTTCACCACTTTCCTATCAACCTTTGTTCTTTTCTAAAAAAGAAAATTAGCATGGGTGTAAGCGGGAGTAAGTGGTTCTAAGTGAAGCTAAGATGGTTTATTTAACTGTCTCTTAGCAAAGCTTAGCACCATGCAAAACCACGCAAACCTGCTTACAACTGCTTACAAGTGCCTTAATCACTCTGTCTTCAGCAGCCCTTGTTCTGCCCAGCAACAAAAAAATCAGCGCTGCCAAGTCTCAAGCCCAGGACCCTGTGCACTGCAATCACAACAATGTACCACCACACCATCTGAGCTATGGGAAATTGCAATGCCTTTACAAACATATCATTCATTCTGGTCATTTAAAATTAATGAAAAAAGTAATCACCTCCTAGTCTAGCACCCAGGTCTTTGTGCACAACAATTACAGCAGCATACCACTACACCATCCGAACTATAGGAACTTATGCTGTTGCAAACAGAATACATGCATATGGTCGAAGACACAATCTCCGAACGTTGCATTCTCCGAACCTAAACGTCGAAACTCACAAGGGCGAATGGTCGAAATGTTGAGCATAACACTGAATTCAACATTTCTGGTCACTCAACCACAACAAGTGCTACCATGGGTCGAGAAGGGGGATATTTGTCTGGCTGGCATTCGGTGTTCATAGATTTAGAGTCTGAAAATTTTACATTTTGCAAACTGGGGTAACTGCCTTCGACATTTAGAACATAACTTTAATGTATTCGCTATTATAAGAAGGTATATCCAGTAGAAATGCATTGATATATATATCTTTAGTAAAAACTATTGGCATAATGTGGGGGCTACGCCCCCCACACACCCCCTTATTTAATATTCTCAATCCAGTGTTGCACTGCAGTGGGGCAGGGGCTATATTCCATTTTCGACCAAATTGACTTCAATCAAGTGAGCTTTCAGTCAAGTGAGCTTTCAGTGAAGTGAAATGCCTAGAATAATTTTCAACTAAGTGTAATTCAACCAAATGTATGGAATTTATGCATATATATATATATATATATATATATATATATATATGTATGTATGTATATATATATATATATATATATATATATATATATATATATATATATATATATATATATATATATATACATATACATACAGATAACCAACCTCTTTGCAACACATCTTCAAAAAGCCTGACAAACTGAGGGGCTAAAGGGCAAACAATGGTGATGTCTGTGACATATTGGTGTCATTCTTGTAGAAGTCTGCTAGAGTGGCATGGTTTGGTTTAACATAAATTGCCAGATAGAGTCCAGGTCTGAAACACAAATTCATGTCATTATTTACTGATGTCAATGCTCGCATCATCCCAGTTATTTCTCAGAAACCCACAAATGTTGTGACCAACAGACAAAACATGTGCGCCACACATCAGGACAGTGTCTAGACATCTGGGCAGTGGAGAAGTATGACCACAGTCATGTAACAGAATGGAAAAAACCATGACAGCTGCCAACCATATCACCCAGCACCTTCTGAGCCACAGTAAGACCAACATGACACTAACCCAAATCAGCTCTGGGCAATTACCCATGTATATCTAAATATATCGGGCACTACAGGCATGGAACTGTGAGGAAAAGCAGATAATGGTGCATAAATGTCCACCCACAACCATTTGCACCACAGTCACAGCAACATACCAGTACCCCAAATGAACTCTAAAGTAGAATGACTGTTTGAACAAACATATCCTGATTCCCAGTCACACAATACACTGACAGATACTGGCCCCACTCACAGTGTACTGGGAATCCTGAGGTGTTAAAGAACCTATCTCAGTCTGCCCTTTCAAACATACACACCTGATAGACCACCAGCAGCCATAGCAGCATGCACAGAAAGATAGAAAAAGGATCTGTGACACTCACATCTGCTACTCTCCCTACCCAGCCAAACATCTACACACAGCACTGCTACTCACTCTTAGCAGTCGCTTCACAATATCCAAACATACATAACTCTCATATGTACAGATTTCCACAGAATGCCCAGGGTGTGAGACCATATCCATAGCCACTGCTGCATGCCACTCACAGGAGTCTGCTAAGTCAATGGGATGATACCTTGAGTGCAGTCAATAAATAATGATATCACATACCTCTGACCCTCTTACTGCAAGACATCTGGACAAAGCATGACATACATGGGGGACAGGGGTCTGGAAAGAGGAACATATCTCACATAATGGTGTTACAAACTGAACCATTTGGCAGTGTCACAGCTTTGTTGTAACATAACATCCCTGAAGGATATGATGCCTGATATAGGTCCTTTAACACCAGTGGATGTCAACAGTTATTGACTACAATCCTCACATTATCCTGCTGCTTCCACAAAAAGAGGCGTTGTCTGAGGAACAGAGCAGACATAACAGGTGTGCCCCTGGGCATTCTGTGGACATCAAGACAGTTGAGAGGTATGTCAGAGACATATCATTCTCAGATGTCAAGTCACACAGAAAATGCATATCCTGATGAACCTTGTTAAACTAGCAACACTCTATGTGTATAACAGCACTACTGACTTACAATCTATACCCAGTCCTGGAGATTTGTTCTCCATGTTGCTGGGCTGTCTCCACATGTCCTCTCCTGACAGGTATTCCAACCTACTGTCTGTAAAGCTGTATCCCCCACACTTCCTTAATATCCTCCACACAGGCAAGGGAAAGGGGCAAGGCCCACATGAAAGCTTTCATTATAGCACGGTGTTGCTATGGCATTGGCAAATGGAAAGACAACACAGCTGCTCTGGATTCAAGTAGCAAGTGGGAGACACCGACCAGTGCACAGCCATCACCTGCTCATGAGCAGTACCTACAAAGGGCAAGCTGCTGCCTTTGCAATACTGTTCTCAACCCATCTACACAAAGATAGACTGTGACTACACAAACCTAACCAATTGCATTGTTGTGAGGTAACTTCTGAGCACTATAACAGGTATGTCAGTCATGTAAGCATGTACTGGAATACAGAATTGGGGATGCAATGATATCAAACAGGACATAAAACACTAGGCCAGAACAAGAGCTGATGGACTCACATGCTGCTGCCAGCACCTTTGGCCATTTCTGCTTGCCCTGCCTGCATTGACATGGAGCACATCTCTGGCCTCTGACTCACCCCAGCAAAGGTCACCTCATGTATGACTAGTAATAGAGTCTCTGTTGTCCAATACTGAGTGTATCACTGGTAGGCCAGCTACCTGGGATGTTATAATTAGTCATATGTCACCTGTGAATGTGACTCTGATACATATGCTTGTCTTACAAATGTAATAGATGTACATAGGGTACGTGCATACTACATGACAGGTGCAGATGTGTGTGTTGAACTGTATGTGATACACAGACCCCCATACCTGACAACCGTCCAGAGTGTTGCAGACTGACCACATGTCTGAATCATATTTGTAGTCAATGCCTCAGACAGTTGTGTATTGTCCAGAGCATCACTGGCACCCCATTAAAGAATACAGTCATAACAAATTAGCATACATTTCATTGTCAGATGTCATATCCTGTAGATTACACCTGTGAATGTGACACCGTCTTTGCTGGCAAATAAGTGTGCTTCAGGTAGATTCATAAAGTGACACTATTTACTGACCTTTGCCCACTACTAATGTGTGCCTTTGTGCAGATGTCTTGCTCTTACAGGAGCTAGGTGTCTTACCATGACACCCATGTCAATGCAAGTGTACCTTGTCCTGTAGGATGCTGACATTTATGAAATCACTGATACATGCTGTCTAGCTGTGGAGAACATACCAACCTTTCCAGGTCACTCATTCCATCATACATTTAGACCCCAAATAGAGGCCTCCAAAGCCACAGGATGTGGAGTGTTGAACATTAGCATATGCATACACACCTCCAGGCTGGCAAAACAGTATGCCGCACAGGTGACATCCCGTGTGCAGTTAACAGTTAACAAAATGCCAACTCAAATCATAGCTAGCTATAGGCCTCCAAACATGACTATGGACACCCATCACACCTATTGAGACCTGCTGGAATCTGTCAGATTCAATAGTCTACCCAACCATAGTGTGCCTGACTTATGCCACCTGAACATGAACACACATAGATTCCTCAGCTTTGTCAATGGCAATGCAGTGGATCAGCAGGTCAGCACCCCTACGGCTGGCAGGAATCTCATGTACCTGGTCCTAACCAGCATGATTAGCCACTGAAGCACTAACATCTGCCCACATAGCCATCACTGCTCAGGTCACCATCTCTCCTGCCCCCCCTTTACAGTGTCAAATGGAATGAACTGTACACAAATGACTAGATCATCTCCGAGCAGGTAAAAGTAGCTGTACAACCAAAGTCCCATTTATTGGAGCTAGCAGCAGTGTCCAGGCCCACAGCTCAATACTATGTTGTCACCCATATAGCTGTATGGATTCAGCAGTACCTGACAGGGTAGCATCATCTCCCTCAAGGTAGGGTAAATGTCTGTGGTGGACAGCAGCAATACACAAATACCATAATAGGTAGAAACAAGTGCTGGACAGGCCAAGAAGAAACAGGTGTCTCATTGGAAGTAATGTCACCTTGGCCTGTACAAGCAAATAAGGGCACAGGTGATGCACCCTAAGGCTGTCTTTGAGTGCAAATTGGACATCCACCAAGGCAGATCACTAGACCTTCCATGCATGCATTTGCAATTCCAGAGGCAACACACACAAATCTGGTCTGTAGTAGTGGTCAGTAACACCACATGCACATATGGCAGAGATATAGGCAACATGCTACAGACAGGTGAAGTGTAAATACCAGCCCTGTCCCCCCAGTGGTACACATGTGGAGGTGCAACACCTGCCCCCCTCCCCTCATCATCAGGAAGCAGGTCTGTAATACTCTCTCAAAGGCAACACACAGAGGTCTCTATAGTTATACCATCACTGGCTGCATCCCACATGAACACAGGCATGGGCTCTCAGAAACATTCTGCACAGAGAATAGCCACTGTCATCCCTATACAAAAAGTTGGACCAATCCACCAATCCAGCCAATATGATGTACATCAGCCTAACTAGCCTGCTCTGCAAGGGTATAGGAGACAATATCAAGGATATTATGAATAGGGACATCTGCAAAATCTAAAAGCATGGGCCCACCATGGTATTGTCAAAGGGAGATCAGGCTTGTGAAACCTGATTGACCTCTCTGCAGTGGTCAACAAACACAGAGACGAGTGTAAGATGGTGAACAATGCCTATCTTCACCTAGCCCTATCCTCTCACACTATTCCCCAGGTGGACATGATACATC